>NC_052311.1:30143221-30315721 GCF_016432855.1 Salvelinus namaycush
GGGGGGTTAGGGGACTGTCACTGCGTTGTAAACCCTCCATGACTCATATGTTTACCCACCTCTCTCTCTCTCCCCTCCCAGCACCACTACAACTTCCTGCCTGTCAGAATCCATTCTAGGAACACTGGACCATCAACAATCCTGACATCTCAACTCAGATCTGAGTGATTCTAGGAAACTGCAGCTGTAAGGCTGCTGCTAGAAAAAGTACCCTGAAAATAAGAGAAGGAAATAAGTGTGTGTGTGTGTGTCATACTTCTACAGCTTATTCTCTCTCTCTCTCTTTTCCTCTTTCATTCCACCCTCGACTTCTCTCTCTCTCTTTTCCCTCGCCCTACCCCTCCCCTCCACAGTGAAAGCTCACTGGCTTTGGGGAACATTAGCATATTTACGGAGATAGGAGGTGAATGTGCTCATTTCTATTCAAACCTCTCCTGCGTGTATTCATTTCACAGCTTTGAAATGGCGCGCCGAGAAGACAGACCGAGGAAATGGAGAGAAAAAGACGGAGAGATAGAGGGGAAGGGGGGAAAGAGAAGAGGTCCAGAGGGATCCAGAAACAGTGGTAGAAAAAGGATAGAGCGAGAAAGAGAAGGAGTAAGAGAGAGAGAGAGAGAGAGCGAGAAACGGAGGCACAGAAAGGAGAGGGAGAGCGATGCAATAAGTTGCCTCCAGGTCATCACAACAATATATGTTCTGAGTCACACGGTAGTAGAGCGGGAGGGAACAAAAGGTGTGTGTGTGTGTGTGTGTGTGTGTTTGAGAGAGAGAGAGAGCGAGAGCGAGTGCATGTGATATTATGTCCCTTACCTGACCATGTAGTCATTGCGAACCAGCAGCAGGTGCTGCATCAGAGACAGGAAGTGTGTTTCGGCCTTGGAGTCTTTGACCGTGTTCATCAGGATCTGGAACACCTCGGTCACATCAGTACGAGCGCATGGTTAAGGACCACGACCTCAAGTGGTCAGATAGGAACATTTTTAAATCCACATCTTCATCAACGCTCTGAATTAATCCACTCCTACTACTAAGATATAATATTGTGTTTAGAGGCAAGCCAATCTACAGTAACCCGGTTCCAATATAGTTTACTACCGCGGTACATGCAGTAGTCATTGTGTTATATTGTGAAGGATTATGCGGCAAAGACAAAGCCCTGTTACAGACTGGTATCAGCATCTGATCAAAGGCTAAGTAGCTTCCTGATCAGTCTATTACTGTGATCAAACGCATCTCAGTCATGGTGACCAGAGCCAAAGCAATCAACAAGGTAAAACAAAAGCACTGAATAATTCCTTGTGCTGAGAAACTATTATGGCACCTTGGAGCCACCTGGTGGTGAAATGTAGGAATGTACGTTAGAGGACAGTGACCTGACTGGTAGGTTGCACCCTATTCCTTATATAGTGGGCTACGCTATAGGCCGTGATCAACAGTAGTGCACTATATAGGGTACAATTTGAGACACAGCCATACGATAAACTCGTATCACTTTAACATCTGAACCAAAGTAACATCTCTTCATAGAGGGACTTGTTTGAGCCTCCCTGGAGGTGGAAGGATATTCCATCTCGATGCGCACGTCGCTGAGGCGGGCCTGGAGTTCATCAGAGTCATCCTCGGCCTGCTCGTCAAAAACACTGAGCTGCACCCTCAGCTCCTCATTCTCTATGGTCCGAATATCCTACAGGACCCAGGGAGGAGGGAGAGACAGAGGGGAGGTGGAGAGAGAGAGGTGGAGAGAGAGAGGTGGAGAGAGAGAGAGAGGGAGGGAGTGATGAGAGAGAGAGAGAGAGAGAGGGAGGTGGGATGAGAGAGAGAGAGAGAGAGAAGAGAGAAAGAGGGAGAGCAAGAGGGAGGGAAGGGTGGGTTGGAGATTGGAGAGGGGGTTCAATAAAAACCCAAACTTCCCTGGTAAACATGAGTGTGTGGAACCTGTCTGTGTGACTCACCGTCAGCAGGTCTCGTAGGCCCAGTCTCAGCAGCTCTGAGCGGATGTGGATCCTGTAGTCCAGCTCTTCTCCTCGACTGATGAGAGCGTTGATGAGCTGCATACAGCCATTCTTCAAGGCGATGTTGGGCTTGTTCATACCTAAGAGGAGTGGCTGAAACCTCTCATTGTCCTGCTTTTCTGCCTCCTCAGTGATGGCCTCCAGAACACGCTCATGACTACAGAGGGAGTTACATATTAATGCACAGAAAGGTACACACACACACACAGAAACACACTCACTCTCAAGACAGGCAGACACATTCTCCCACTCACAGACACACACACACCCCTAAACAGATACTTACAGGTTGTCAGGGTGTTCCAGGATGCAGATGGCCGAGAGCAGTTTGACCACATCCACCATCATGTGAGGGACCCGGGGGTTAATGGCTCGGACCAGCAGAGGGATGCCCTCGGCAGACGTCAACATGGCCTTCAGACCATACTTGTTGTTCATGAAGGCTTTGAGACAGCGCACAATCTCGTGTTGACACTTCATGCCCATGTTTCTAACCGGAGGCAAGAGGAGAGGGAAAGGCGTGTTATTGTCCATAAGGGGTTTCCAAACAAAACAAGTGAGTTTGCAAATCTACTGTAGCGTTATAGGAATAAGAGGGTCTCTCTCTCCTCCGGGAGTTAGGGTAAATGCCAAAGTGGTAGGAGGGGCGTAAAATGGGGTAAGAGGGTGTTGATGTCTTGATGAAACTATAAAATCTGCGATCCGGAGAACGCGGACGTAATCACGGGATCCAGACATTAAACCGGAATTCATCAATATATACATATTTTTTTATTGAACTTTATAGGGAACAAACTAAATGTATTTGCCAAAGTTTATCATAAGACATGAACAGAACACAACAGTGATTTGTGTTTCCTGCAACTTTCTGAAAAGGCAGCTTGGTGTGGTCGTTAGCGATGATGCTAATGAAAACAGTCTTCTGGTAGATGGGAAAGGCTTTCCCCAAAAACCTTCTCAATTAAACGTTAAACTACAAAGTAGCCCGCGCCTATCTGGCGGAATGATATCACGATCATTTGCGTCGATCCAGCGAGTATTTGTCGTGCAAACTACCATCACGTGTGAGCTACAAAAACACAGCTAAACAACGGTCTCTTGCGAGGTGTGCACCGCAATGAAAAAGGGTAACTACACCCACAAAATCTACATTTCAACAACAAAAAAGTTGTCTTCTGATGTGGTTAAAACATTGTTGTGGCCTTAGAAAAACAACTTGTTTGGATGTTCTATTTTATAAAGTGTGATTTTTGAGTGAAACCCTGAAAGAACTGAGGGAAACGGAAACCTGGAAAAGCTAAACTGAGACAAGGAATTGGGGGGGGGGGGGGGGGGGTCTATGGAATCAGGCAAAAAAGAAAACTGATTTAATTAAGCTCTACTTCCAGGTACTGGTCTCTTTCCTCCTGGAGTTAACATGAGGGTAGAAGGGTTGAGAAGGTTAAGAGGGGGTTAGAGGGGGTATGGGGGTAGCTAGGTAGGTAACAGGGGAAACAGGAGCTTGATATATCTTACGGGTACTCGTCCTTCTCCTCCTGGATTTTCCTCATGGTGTTGAGCAGCAGAACCAGGCCCTCGTCTCCAAAGTTCTGCACCCAGCTGACAGGGTTGTTGTTGAGGGAGACCCGGAGTGATTCCAGACAGCCCAGGAGCTGTGCGTCTCTGGGCTCAGTCCTCAGCTCCTGGATGTATATCATGGCTGACTTGGAGCTCTCCTTCCTGTTCTGACCCTATCTCACACACACACACACACACACACACACACACACACACGGTAGCAGTATAAAAGGACATAAAGAGGACAAGTTACCGCTGCTCCAAGTCTACTGTGTATGTTATGAAGGTGGGACTGATCGTTACCCCAGTACCTCAACCTTTGTTACTCACAGCTTTGGACGTGTGGAGGTACTGAGACACCATCTCTCGCTTGATGACGATGTCTTTCGCCCGCAGAGGCCGCTGCTTCTCCTCGTTCAAGTTCATATCCACCTGGAGAGAGAGAGAGGAGGGAGAGAGAGAGGAGGGAGAAAGAGAGCAAGCGAAAAAGGGAGGGGAGAGCGAGTGAGAGGGAAGAGAAAGAGAGAGGGGGAGGGGAGAGAGAGAGGTAAGAGAAAGAGAGAGGGGGAGGGGAGAGAGAGAGAGGGAGGAGACAGAGAGAAATACCTTTAAGTCAGCGTCCCAACAGAGACAGACAAATAGCCTGTAGTCCACACCCAGTAGACAATCATTGTCTCTTTCTTTAACCCTCTCTCTCACCAGCATCTGTTCGAAGAGTTCCAGGACGTATTCGTCAGGGTGGTCGTGCAGCATGGTCCCCTGGGTAGGAACCTCGTAGTGGGCAGCGTTGGAGTGGCGCTGCCCGGCTGCATGAGGCTTCTCCTTGTCCTTCTTCATCCTCATGCTGGTGAAACGCTCCAACTGCAGGGGGGTCAAACGACAGTGGTCAGAGGTCACACCAGGGAGATGAGGGTTATCCCAGTTCAAACCCAACCCCTGTGGACTGGATAGGTCAGGGCAAAAAGGTTGATTTGGAATCAGGCATCAGATTCCAGTGGACATTCAGACGTCATAAATTACTAAATATCACTGTGAAACACCTTCAGCTTCACTCATGTGTGTGCTAGAATGAAATGAAGCAGGATCACAGGGTGATGTCATCAACATACCAGTTCCCTCCAAAGAGTAGGTCTCCTACGGAAACGTCTGTGGAATAGGCTTGGGCTGTATACTGTACATACCGTTTACCGGGGTACTTGGAAATAGCCACTGGATGGTTTTTCAATATCATCAAAACTATTTATTACAAGTTTTACAACACATTCATATTTGTAGCTACTTTAACCTCTACGGGATCGGTATCCACCCCCACGGGACAGTTAAGCTAACGCAGGCTAATGTGATTAGCATGAGGTTGTAAGTAACATGAACATTTCCCAGGACATTGACATATCTGATATGGGCAGAAAGCTAAAATTCTTGTTAATCTAACTGCACTGTCTGATTTACAGTAGCTAATACAGTGAAAAAATACCATGCTATTGTTTAAAGAGAGTGCACAATTATGAACTTGAAAATGTACAAATAAACCAATTAGGCACATTTGGCCAGTCTTGAGACAACATTTTGAATAGATATGCAATGGTTCATTTGATCAGTCTAAAAATGTGCGTACAATGCTGCCATCTAGTGGCAATCAAATTTAAATTGCACCTGGGTTGGAATAATACATTATGGCCTCTCGCTTGCATTTCAAAGATGGTACAACAACAACAACAACAAAAAACGGTTTGTTTTTTTCTTTGTATTATCTTTTACCAGATCTAATGTGTTATATTCTCCTACATTAATTTCACATTTCCACAAACTTCAAAGTGTTTCCTTTCAAATGGTATCAAGAATATGCATATCCTTGCTTCAGGTCCTGAGCTACAGGTAGTTAGATTTGGTTATGTCATTTTAGGCGAAAATTGAAAAAAAAGGGGGCGGATCCATATTAAGTAAATACCTGTACTCAACTTGTGCAATACGTTAGGAGATAAAGCAGATCGCGTTCTTGGCTGGCAGCCACACAAGTAAATTCATTTACATTGAAAAATCTACGTATTTTTTGCAAAAACGATGCATGGACATCATATGTCTAATGTTTATGATAGAGAGAATGTAGCCAGCTGCATTTACAAATGTTTTGCTTAAAGTTAATCTTGCATTTTACAGGAGAAAATAAGGCTGGCTACACAGAAAAGCACCAGAGAGAAGTAGCTACACATCAGTCAGAGCTCTGTCTGCTGATAGAATGCCTGTTTGTGAATTCTCATCCAAGTGGATAAGTGCAACTAAAGCACAAAATGAGTCTGATGCCGAGCAGAAATGACAGAAGCACTTTAGAAATAGGTTTACAAGACGCAGCAAGATATTATGGGTTTTATATTGTTTACCTGAATTTAAAAAACAAAGAATTCTGAGTTAATGCTAACCCTAAGTTTGCATGTATATTTTAGTAATTTAGCAGACACTCTTATCCAGAGTGACATACAGGAGCAATTAGGGTTAAGGGCCTTGCTCAAGGGCACATTATTAATCTAGTGGACTCAGGGATTCGAACCAGTGAAAAAATGAAATTTGGTCCCTCCTACCTACAGTGCCGTCGGGAAAGTATTCAGACCCCTTGACCTTTTCCACTTTGTTACGTTACAGCCTTATTTTAAAATGGATTAAATAAAAAAAATCCTCAGCAATCTACACACAATACCCCGTAATGACAAAGCGAACACAGTTTAGACATTTTTGCAAATGTATTACAAAAAAATCCCAGAAAAACCTTATTCACATAATTATTCAGTCCCTTTATAATGACTCAAAATTAAGCTCAGGTAAATCCTGTTTCCATTGATCATCCTTGAGATGTTTCTACAACTTGATTGGAGTCCACCTGTGGTAAATTCAATTGACTGGACATGATTTGGAAAGGCACAAACCTGTCTACATAAGATCCCACAGTTGACAGTGCAGGTCAGAGCAAAAGCCATGAGGTCGAAGGAATTGACTGTAGAGCTCCGAGCCAGGATTGTGTCGAGACACAGATCTGTGGAAGGATATCAAAAAAATGTCTGCAGCATTGAAAGTCTCCAAGAACACAGTGGTCTCCATCATTCTTAAATGGAAGAAGTTTGGGACCACCAAGACTCTTCCTAGAGCTGGCTGCCCAGCCAAACTGAGCAATCGGGGGAGAAGGGCCTTGGTGAGGGAGGTGACAAAGAACCCGATGGTCACTCTGACAGAGCTCCAGAGTTCCTCTGTGGAGATGGGAGAACCTTCCAGATGGAAAACCATATCTGCAGCACTCAACAAATCAGGCCTTTATGGTAGAGTGGGGGCACGGAAGCCACTCATCAGTAAAAGGCACATGACAGCCCGCTTGGAGTTTACCAAAAGCACCTAAAGACTTCCAGACCACAAGAAATAAGATTCTCTGGTCTGATGAAACCAAGATTGAACTCTGGCCTTAACGGCAAGCTCCCCGTCTGGAAGAAACCTGGCACAATCCCTACGGTGAAGCATGGTGGTGACAGAATCATGCTGTGGAGATGTTTTCAGTGGCAGGGACTGGAAGACTAGTCAGGATTGAGGGAAAGATGAACGGAGCAAAGTACAGAGAGATCCTTGATGAGCGCTCAGGACCTCAGACTGGGGCGAAGGTTCACCTTCAAAACAGGACAACAACCCTAAGCACACAGCCAAGCCAACGCAGGAGTTGCTTTGGGAGAAGTCTCTGAATGTCCTTGAGTGGCCCAGCCAGAGCCCGGACTTGAACCCGATCAAACATCTCTGGAGAGACCTGAAAATAGCTGCACAGCAACGCACCCCATCCAACCTGACAGAGTTTGAGAGTAATCTGCAGAGAATGTGACTCCCCAAATACAGGTGTGCCAAACTTGCAGCGTCATATGCAAGAATACACCAGGCTGTAATCGCTGCCATATTTGCTTCAACAAAGTACTCAGTAAAGGGTCTGAATACTTATGTAAATTTGAGTTTAAAAAAAATACATTTTTTTTTAAACCTGGTTTTGCTTTGTCATTATGGGGTATTCTGTGAAGATTGACGAAAACAACAATTTAATCAATTTTAGAATAAGGCTCTAACCTAAAAAAAATATTTAAAAAAAGGGAAAAGTGAAGGGGTCTGAATACTTTCCAAATGCACTGTATACAGTATACACACTACATGGCTATACACAGAAGTATGTGGACACCTGCTCGTTAAACATCTTATTCATAAAATCATGGGCATTAATATGCAGTTGGTCACCCCCTTTGCTGCTATAACTGCCTCCAATCTTCTGGGAAGGCATTCCACTAGATGTTGGAACATTGCTGCGGGGAATTGCTTCCATTCAGCCACAAGAACATTAGTGAGGTTAGACAAAAATGTCGGGCGATCAGGCCTGGCTCGCAGTCGGCATTCCTATTCATCCCAAAAGTGTTTGATGGGGTTGAGGTGCAGGCCAGTCAAGCTCTTCCAAACCGATCTTGACAAACCATTTCTGTAACGATCTCGCTTTGTGCATGGTCATGCTGAAAAAGGGCCTTCCCGAAACTGTTGCCACAAAGTTGGAAGCACAGAATCTTCTAAAATGGCATTGTACGCTGTAGCGTTAAGATTTCCCTTCACTGGAACTAAGGGGCCTGGCCCGAACCATGAAAAACAGTTCCAGACCATTATTCCTCCTCCACCAAACTTTACAGTTGGCACTATGCATTGGGGCAGGTAGCATTCTCCTGGCTGGCGCTTGGCATTGTGATCTTAGGCTTGTGTGTGCGGCTGCTCGGCCATGGAATCCTATTTCATGAAGCTCCAGACGAACAGTTCTTGTGCTAACGTGGCTTCCGGAATGAGTTTGGAACTTGGTAGTGAGCGTTGCAACCAAGGGCATACGATTTAAGCACTACCCGTTTCAGCATTCCCGTTCTGTGAGCTTGTGTGGCCTACCACTTCGCAGCTGAGCCGTTGTGGCTCCTAGACATTTCCACTTCACAATAACAGCACTTACAGTTGACCGGGGAAGCTCTAGCAGGGCTCTAGCTGGGCAGAAATTTGACGAACTGACTTGTTGGAAAGATGGCATCCTATGACGGTGCCACATTGTAAGTCACTGAGCTCTTCAGTACGGGTGTACTGCCAATGTTTGTCTATGGAGATTGCATGGCTGTGTGCTCAGTTTTATACACCTGTCTGCAACAGGTGTGGCTGAAATAGAAGGCGTGTGGACATACTTTTGGCCATGAAGTGTATAACTTCATGAGCTGGATTGCTTGTCTTTGCAATTTGTTTATTTTCATTTGCGCTCTTTCGCATATTTAGCTACCAGCCTCCATTGAAATTCTCTATTCCTTGGGCTAATTTTGTTAGCATTCTGGTAATAGAGGCCCAATGGGCTTTTAGTGCGTTATTTACCAGTAATACCGTAAATACCGGGGTAGGCCGTCGTTGTTCTTAAACTGACTTGCCTAGTTAAATAAAAAGGTTAAATACATTTAAAAAGTAAAATAACCTTTGAGTAGCAGACTTCCTGTGAGATCATAGCTTGTTTAGTAGTGGACTACAGGGTGAGATGAGATGCAAAAAAACAGTCAGATGATTATGACTGGGATGTGGGCACACACAAACACACACACACACACACAACCTACCTCATCAGGAATCAGCCGTTTGAGTTTCTGTACAGAGAGGGGAGGGGGAGGAGGTTGAGAAAACGAGTGAAAGAAATCAATGGGGAGATTGAACAGGGGAAGAGGGAGACAATGAGGTAGACGGGGAGATCGAGGGAGGGATTAAGGGACAGACAGAAGGAGAGAAAGAGAGGGAGTGGGGGAGAGAGGAAAGGATCAATTAGGATCAGACAGGGACAGTCTCTACAAAGGTCATTATTAATCGTTGCGGACAGAGGGGAACAGGCTACAGGTAGATCAATATCACAATAACAGACCACTTCATTAAAACATAGGTAGATCAATATCACAATAACAGACCACTTCATTAAAACATAGGTAGATCAATATCACAATAACAGACCACTTCATTAAACACAGTTACACATTACACACTGGATCAATCAAGAACATACACACTTAGATTAGCTCACTAATTCCTCTTGTACGACGTTATGGATCATCTGAACAATTCCACATTCAGGGATTGATCCATTTTATTTTGAGATTAGGGGATTTATGATTTTTTGACAGGTTAAAAGGCAGAATCACAGTACAATTGCACTAGCAAATCTTTGCCACAAGGTGTCAGGCTACACCAATGAATATCCTGGTGAAGGCAGCGTCTCAATTGATAATTGGCCAACACCAGGTGGCGCTGAAGATCACACACAAATCCAAACACAACTACGGAAAGCTTATGGGGCAAGTTCCTCACTTCCTATGTTTGCATTCTACTCTATTAGGCTACATAACTGCAAAGATAAGCCAGAAATAAGATGCATGATCTCTGTAACGGTGCTTCCAAACTAGCAGACATGGCCCATAATGACTGTCCCACATGCCAGCATCTGGAGCCAATCAGCAGCCACCCAGAGGGTCACAGGCCACAGAACACACACTGAACTACAACCTAGGCTCAACATGTTCAACGGCTTCATACAGTCAACCTTCAGGAGAAGACAAACAGAGGAGCGTGCACACACACACACACACACCTCTCATCTCTCTCTGAGCCAGCCTTGCTAGGTTTTGTTATGTCGGATATAGGCTTTAATTAGGTAAGAAGTCTAATTAGAAGGCTCTTTATCAAAGCGATTTGATTTGTCAACTGTGCCTCTTCTCATTGTAAAAAAAAAAAAAAAAAAAAAAATGGTTTCCTTTTATCCAAATGTTGAATAGGCAGACAAATACATGTTTATGCAGGGGGGGGGGGGGGGTATAATAGCCTACTACTTTGGAGATCATAAAAACTATTAAATAAATGATGTTACTTGGCGGGTCAGAGATCGGCTCTCTGTAACAATTCATTCTATGCAGGTGGGTTGGGTTGAAGAGGAAAATCTGTCCTGACGCTGGATATCGGACGGGGCTCAGAATAAGCGGCCGGCGAGGAGCAGGATCGGCTCCAAAAAAAAAAATGGCCGACCAGTGCAAAACTCTACTTTAGTGATCATCTTTCTCTACAACAGAGAAAGGTTCAATTAGCATAAGCTGACTTGCATTCTCCCTCTCTCGCCTCCCTCCTCTCTCAAAAGGCATGCGGACAAAGGCGGACGGACACACATACGCGTACACACAGCTACATGGAAAACAGTGCAAACAAGGGACTGGTTGCTAATTAGCCATTGGCTAATAACACAAAGAAACACAATTTGCTAAGTCACAGCATGGAGATTGTCATTACTGCACACCATCTCCACACTTCTCTCACGCCATCTCTCCCTTCGTCTCTTGTTCTCTTTCCATCCCTCCTCTCCATCCCTCCTGAGGTAGCCAGCTGATTGGATCTGGGCCTGAGAGAATGACAAAGGGTGTTAGGTCCCTAGCTCCATTTTCTTCTTCTTTTTGATTACTTTATCTCAACTTCCATCTCGTTACCTTCCATGCTTGGGCGGTATCCAGATTATCGAACAGACCTTGTGCCATACCGGGATATTATGTAATACTGTCACTGAACACAAGGGGCACTGTTTTCACACCCCACAGATACTCTGTAATCCGAAGGTTAGCAAATGCTAACAAGTACATGTAAAATACAATAGAGAATGCTAACTAAATGCACTTTTTATATGACCAATATATACAGTCTGACCTAAAATATAAAAGTAACTCAAATGCTACTTGCAGTTTGTTTGCTACACGCACAAAACAAATATTAGACAGCAAGGCTCTTGATCCAAGAGGGGATTCTCTGCTGATACCAAGCGAATGCTTGATTTTGAAAGAAGCTAACCACTAGCTAGGTAGCTAACTAGCTACTAAATTAGCAGACCAAACGCACAACTGCAGAGCATTTAGCACATTTTAGACAGTTAACTAAATAGTTATAAAATATCTAGCTGGCAAAGATTTAGTTCTGAATTCCATACTGTAACTAGATCACCTGGCGACCGCTGCACAACAGTGAGTGACTCACAAGGCTCCGGTCTCCTGTCGTTGTGTGCTTGTAAACAAACACCACATGACACGTAACTGGGGACTACCAGTAAGCTTTGTAATGAAAAATTGACATTTACAAAAATAAACTTCAAATAAATAGTTTCAACGGTATTGAAAAAAACCATCCCGTGACATTTTCCAAATACCCGGTATACGGTATACCGCCCAAGCCTATTACCTTCTGGTAACTTTCACTCAAGTACCTTGGGAACACATTCAGATTGACGTCTGCCATCCCAGTCCCAGCCATTACGACCCTCATCAAAGAACTATTAGGTCTGCATATAGGAGTCGTGATGTGTTGGCCGTCTGCTCCATTCTATTTCTATGGTTTTGGGGCGACATTAACTGCTACCCTTTCTTAAGAAATACCAGACATGGTATGAGGAACTTGTGGCTCACAAATGTCAAAGGAATGGAGCGGGAGTCACCCTACCTCCCTCAAAACACACATACACACACACACACACCATACTTTGTCATGTTTTAATATGCAGCACCCCAGTTATCAGACCCATATAGGTTCACATTACAAGTGAACTAACACGAGGGCTCAACCGTTAAACAGATGTGTGTATTCAAACACACTCACGGGTACATTCACTAACAAAAAAGGCCTACACTGCACATTGTTGTTCACATGATAGATGTTATCACACAGGGTGCTATTTGGGAAGCAGCCAAAGAGCTGGTAATGGAGACTACCTGTGTAGTGCTGTTCGTCTATAGTACACGATGTGAATATCCTCTAATGACGGAAACAAACATTATGTGGCCACAAATGCATTTTCTAAGCTATAGCACACAAAGGACCAAAGAAATATGTATTTTTTTTAAGGACCAAAGCATATGGTCTGCTTCGTGCTTTCATTTTTGGCGTGGGAAAAAATATTGCGATAGTGGTATCGTCCTGGGCCTAATTCTTATACAGGTCAGTGTGATGACCAATTGGTGTTCGTCTCCTGCAGTGAACACGGATCCTGATCCTCTCTACAGGGCGGTTTCCGCTTAGGCTACATTGACGACAACGAGTGCGGACGCAAACACGCAGCTCAGCGTTTCCGTCAGAAATTGAGCCAGACAACGTAACCGGAAAAGATATGAATTTACCGGACATCCATATGCATTGGGTGCGTAACGTAATAGGGCGTCCACCCACGGTGCTCAAAATCCCATCTACAGATGATCGTAATTCATTTGAACAGAATAGAAAACAGCCTGTAAAGTTGTAATAAAATAAAGTAGTACGATGTTCTTATACCAACATGAAAGGTTTTATTGAAAAGCAAAACATTGCTCTAGATGGCCACAAAATGAAGAAATTGTAAAACTGATGTTGGACAACGAAATTCGATATATAAATTAACATGTGCTAAGGCTGGGTCATTAAGAGAAAGCTTATTTTACAATGCTCTTGTGAAACGAGGCCCGAGCCATGCATTTATGAAAGCACTTGTTTCCCTGACGCAGCTATTCTAAAAACAGCCGATGCCATGATGGTGCCATTTAACCCACAAGGCCTGAACTTGAGAATACAGCCACAAAGAACTCTGGGTAATCACACAGGAAACAGTGTGTGTATATGAGAGCGAGCGAAAGCGAGATAGGAGAAAATGTTCAAAAAAGTTAAAAGTTAGCCTTCACACTGTCAGTCAGGCCACCAGCTTAACTCGGAGTAATTAGAAAGAGATGAGAACAGGCTACATTCCTTGTGAGAACTTCACATAGCGGACCACACACACACACACACACACACACACGTGCTGTGTAATTATCCATCTAAAAAGTACCCTGCTTTACAGGCACTTGCCGGGAAAACCACACAGAGTTCCCAAAGGGCCGTCATTAAACAAAGGCAAAAAGAAGCACAGAAGTAAAGGAGCATAAGAAATGTATTTGGCTCTTGTAGTTCCTAGGAAACGTAGTGGAAGTCAGCATAAGCGCTTGGCTTGTGACAAGAACATAATGAGCCAGTCAGCCTCTCTTCACAGCACTGTCACTACTAATGTACAGCTCCCACCCAGAACCATAAGACAGCCCTGTGAGTGTGTGTGTGTGAGTGTGTGAGTGAGAGAGTGAGAGAGTGAGAAAGCGACAGCTATGCTGAGCGAGAGGGACAAAGAAAGCAAGAAAGAGCTAGAGAGCAGGTGGAGAAATCGAAGAGAAAGAGGGAAAAAGAGCCAGTGTTGAGATGTGTTATTACACACACTTGAACTATTACTCACTTCCCTTAAGAGACAAGCAGAGGTCAGAGTAATGTCACAGTAACTTGACTGACCAACTGAATGATTAATGAATAACCCCTTTATTGCACATGTGATCTCACACACACACACACACTTGGTGTTTCTTTCTGAAAAACAAAGTCCACTTTAGACCAGTGATGTCATGGTCTAAACTACTGCTAGTTACATACCTATTAAGGAGAAAATTACTATTTTGGAGAGAGATGGATAGAGGGATATTGTGCGTGTTATCTCCACTGTGGCTGTTGATGTGAGTGTTTGCAGCATTGCCATGGCTCCCTGGTGGCGGCTGTGCTCTGCTGAGCGGTGAGGGATGTCGTCACCGGGAGGGGTTCTCTGGCAGGCGACACGCCCGTACACGAGTGACACAACACTTCCTGTTCACAGCTACCACAGGAAGTCAGTGACACACTGAAACCTGACTCACTAGCAGTACAGAGGGGAGATCTAGGAAAACACATCCTTCTTTATTCCAACATGGTGTATTAGTGTTGTCACGATACCAGAATGGACTTCGATACCGATACCAGGTTTAGTATCACGATACGCGATACCGTCATGACACTCGATTACCAAAACGACACCAACACAATTCCCGCGACAACAACAAAAAGTCAGAATGGCACTTGATCCAGAGATAAACTCAGCTAGTGCTCTGTTCAAATCGTTGTGCATCTTGAGTTCAATATCATTCATTATATTTGAACATTTATTTGGGGGCAAAAACCATTGAGACAGCCATGTACGCATTAACGAATGAATTATACAATCAATTTCACGTTGTTTCTACCAAAACTACAAAATAACATGATGGTAATCATTATTTGAAAGGTAAACCTCTATTGATAAACTGGGTAAATCAAGATGTAGCCCAGGCCTAGTCACCATACAGGTGAATGCGTATTATTCAGTAGGTGAGTGCTGCATGCACTGAGCCGAGCTTGTTTTAGCTGATTTCATGGGGCTACAGATGACAAACAATCCCTTCCGTTTACCACTTATTTCATTGCCAACTGCTAAGAGAACATGTTTTATTGATCAACAACATTGGCATAGAAGTAGCAATCAGTTATTTTACAAAAGTGTGTGCCGTCTAAGTAATGACTTCATGTGCAAGGCAGAATGTGGCTGTGGAATCTGACCTTGTGGGTATGCAACATAGTGGAAACCAGACGGGAGACGAATTAGGTTTTTGGTGACAATCAGCATATTTTGCTTTTACGGTTTGCATATTATCCTAAACTAAGTACTAGGGTAGTGAACTGATGTTGCTTCAGCTGTAAGCCAGCAGGGAAAGTTATCCTACAATTAAAAGGTGGAAGCTACCGGTGTCGTCTTGCTTTGTAAAAGTGTTCTAGCCTGTATGGACATTGTTTTGCGGCAACAGTAATGAGCAGTTTCAACATTTCTACATACCGTTGTTGCATTATTCCAGTGTGTTAACGTCTGTGCAGCATCAGTGGGAAGATAACAACTCAACCCAGAAAGCTCTAGCAATGATTGAATAAGTGGAGCGGCACTTTGCTCTACAAAGGGACTGCACCGATAGACCGACTTGAGCCGGTACATAAGTTTCGATGCGCGTGTTACATGCTGAACACACCGCTTGCGTTACTTGCGCTCGCGTTGCAAAATAAAAAAATGTACACATGCATGTTATTCAACCGTTCCGTCCAAACTGCGCAGACTCACGCGCGTGTACGGAGTCGTCAGGATGCTGCTGTGTGCCTTAAGGCAGGCAGGTAGTCACTGGTTAGGCCTACGTGTGTTACACGTGGTTACACTGCGTACTTTGTCCCTGTGGAACACTCGACTGTTTACACATGATCAAACACTCATTGAGAGATAAACAACTTGACAAAGAGCGGGAAGAGAGACGAGCGTGCACACAACTAACACACGACGAACACAGAATGGTAATGATCATTCACAACAGAAAACAAAAATATATGCTAAAATACAAAACACTGGACAAACACAAAAATCCCAACCAACACTTCCTGGGTGGACGACTGGTTTGGTTGCTACAACCCATCACATTGTTCTCAGCACTTTGTTCATCAGCTTACTTCCCCTTGCAATAGCGTGGCACTAATCCTGGTAAATCAACTGAGGCATTCACATAACACCAGCAGTCACTTTACATGACATGGAATGGTTTGCTTTCCTTAAAACCACCCCAAGACTAACATACTCAGTCAACACAGAAACAAACAAAACTCGCGACCAACAAGCCACGCACCAGCAGCACACTCTAAGACAGGGATCTAGATTAAGCCGCGGGCTGTTTTTTTCTCTTGAGCAGATGGTCAGGTGACCAAGCAGAAGCCCAAAACATAATAATTTCAAACCTTGCTTACCTTGAGACCACATTATCCCTCGATTACACGTGGGAATACTTTGGAGCAGATTTCCCAAATTAAAACCACTTGTAGCTAATTCGCTGGTGTTTGGACATAAAAGACTGTACAACAATAAAAATGAGTTATTTTTTTCTGAAAACACGGGGGGCCAAATAAAATCCCGCCAGCGAATTGAAGCAGTTCCATGGGTTAGGCCTATATTTGACAGCTCACAGGGGAAAAAAAAATCTGTGACAGCTTCATCATACCCCTTTCCACCCCCCTGTCAGTGTGTATATAAAGTAACACTATGGCCTCCCGGGTGGCGCAGTGGTCTAGGGCACTGCATCGCAGTGCTAGCTGCGCCACCAGAGTCTCTGGGTTCGCGCCCAGGCTCTGTCGCAGTCGGCCGCGACCGGGAGGTCCGTGGGGCGACGCACAATTCGGCTAGCGTCATCCGGGTTAGGGAGGGTTTGGCCGGTAGGGATATCCTTGTCTCATCGCGCTCCAGCGACTCCTGTGGCGGGCCGGGCGCAGTGCGCGCTAACCAAGGGGGCCAGGTGCACGGTGTTTCCTCCGACACATTGGTGCGGCTGGCTTCCGGGTTGGAGGCGCGCTGTGTTAAGAAGCAGTGCGGCTTGGTTGGGTTGTGCTTCGGAGGACGCGTGGCTTTCGACCTTCGTCTCTCCCGAGCCCGTACGGGAGTTGTAGCGATGAGACAAGATAGTAATTACTAGCGATTGGATACCACGAAAATTGGGGAGAAAAGGGGAGAAAAAATTTAAAATAAAAATAAATAAAAATAAAGTAACACTATGTAAACAGGAAGTCCTTTGTTATATTAGGCTCCTTCCTTTTTATTATTTCACATCAGACTGTCTCCCTGGTTCACTGTGGCTGGCCCTGCTCCCTTACGCCTGACCGACCCCTGCTCTCTGCGTGTGTGTGTGTGTGTGCGCGTGTTCAGTGAGAGTGGTGCATAGCCTCCATGCAAGTCTTCATGAGTGTGTCCAAGTGGGGCGTTTTTCCGCATGACTGCGCCATCCTCGAAGGGCCGTCCCTAATGATACAACATAAAAAACTAGCCCAGAACAACAATAGAGGCTAACGCGATCCGGCCATGTCTGTACTGCTGCATGATGCCCTGCAAGTATTTCTGCTGGCAGATAAGTGAGAGAGTCATTAGAGAATGTAGAGCGCATTCCCACTGAAACCATGTCTGTCCACTGGTATTACACACAGGCTGGCGGACATATTATGTAGGATCATTTTGAAATGTTAGGTGAATCGTCAACAACCTGCTTAATGTGGCATGCCCCGCCTGAATAGAATACTGATGAGGCTATGTACGAAATGTGTGATTTGCATATACTGTAAAAGCAACACGCCAATATGAGTTCAACTATGTGAGCAGAAAAGGCTTCCATTCATAATGTGCAGGCACCAAAAGACGCTGCTGAATGTAAAATCCAATTAAATTTGTCACATGCGGCAAATACAGACTTAGACATTACCGTGAAATGCTTACTTACGAGCCCTTAACCAAAATGCTGAGTTAAAAAGAAAAGAAAAGTTAAATAACGAGGATATATACACAGTGCCTTCGGAAAGTACTCAGACCCCTTGACTTTTTCCACATTGTTACATTACAGCCTTATTCTAAAAACTGATTAAATAAAAAAATTCTCAGCAATATACACACAATACCGCATAATGACAAAGTGAACACAGGTTTAGACATTTTTGCAAATATGAAACAAAGATTGAACTCTTTGGCCTGAATGCCAAGCTTCACGTCTGGAGGAAACCTGGCACCATCCCTACGGTGAAGCATGGTGGTGGAAGAATCCTGCTGTGGGGATGTTTTTCAGCGGAAGGGACTGGGAGACTAGTCAGGATTGAGGCAAAGATGAATGGAGCAAAGTACAGAGAGATCCTTGATAAAAAAACGTACTTCATAGTGCTCAGGACCTCAAAACGGGGCGAAGGTTCACCTTCCAACAAGACAACAACCCTGAGCACACAGCCAAGACAACGCAGGAGTGGCTTCGGGACAAGTCTCCGAATGTCCTCGAGTGGCCCAGCCAGAGCCCGGACTTAATCCTGATTGAACATCTCTGGAGAGACCTGAAAATAGCTGTGCGGCGACACTCCCCATCCAACCTGACAGAGCTTGAGAGGATCTACAGAGAAGAATGGGAGAAACTCCCCAAATACAGGTGTGCCAAGCGTGTAGTGTTATACCCAAGAAGACTGTAATCACTGCCAAAGGTGCTTCAACAAAGTACCGAGTAAAGGGTCTGAATACTTAAGCAAATGTAATAAGATTTTTCATAAATGAAGAAAAATAAATAAACCGTTTTTTCTTTGTCATTATGGGGTATTGTGTGTAGATTGATGAGGGGGGGGGGGAACAATTTAATACATTTTAGAATAAAGCTGTAACCTAATAAAATTTGGAAAAAGTATAGGGGTCTGAATACTTTCAGAAGGCACTGTACAAGGGGTACAGGATAAAGTGACTATGCGTAGATATTAAACATAGAGTAGCAGTGTGGTGTGTGTAGTATGTGAGTGTGTGGTTAGAGTCCAGTGAATGTACAGTACCAGTCAAAAGTTGACACACCTACTCCTTCAAGGGTTTTTCTTTATTTTTACTATCTTCTACATTGTCGAAAAATAGTGAAGACATCAAAACTATGAAACAACACTTATGGAATCATGTAGTAACCTAAAGTGTTAAAGAAACAAAAATATATTTTAGATTCTTCAATGTAGCCACCCTTTGCCTTGATGACAGCTTTGTACACTCCTGGCATTCTCTCAACCAGCTTCACCTGGAATTCTTTTCCAATAGTCTTGAAGTAATTCCCACATATGCTGAGCACTTTTTGGCTGCTTTTTCTTCACTCGGCAGAGTCCTTAGTGATGTGGACACCAAGGAACTTGACGCCCTCGACCCGCTATTGTGGCAAGGTGGAACGCACAACTCATTTAGAACAGCAATGTTGGCCTACAAGAGGGAGCGGTTGAGAACGGACAGCTTATTGGGGATTGCTGCCTACGCAGACGTCCAAGGCACTGCATCTCAGTGCAAGAGGCATCCCTACAGTCCCTGGTTTGAATAAAGGCTGTTTCACATCCGGCCGTGACTAGGAGTCTCATAGGGTGCCGCACAATTGGCACAGCATTGTCCGGGTTTGGCCGGGGTAGGTCGTCATTGTAAATAAGAATTTGTTCTTAACTGACTTGCCTTGTTAAATAAAAGGTTAAATTATATATATATATTTTTTAACAAATTAAATATATATGTGCCATTGCTAAAGCAACTACAATTGTCTTAATTTTCCTCTCTTTGTAGCGGTTTTTATTTGTCAAGCCACAACTGATTGAGCCAAATAAAACATTTTGGTTGTACTAGTACCTCGATCTCAAATTCTGGGAAAAAAAATCTTTTTTTGTTTGTGCCGTTTTAAAGGAATGATTTTGACCACAAATGGTTCATTAGGGAGCGTTTCTAAATGCAAATAGCCAAGGTTGTGCATGAGTACTGAGGCTGAGAACTTATTTATCACTGTTTCTATCTTACTGGTGTGCATATGATGCTAGCAGAATTATTTGATAAATTACACTTTTTCTATGCGTACGAACAGTCGTATTTTAGAATAGTTTCTACAAAATATTGATAACTGAGGACCCTGAAGAAGCTATGCCTTTTCCTACCTTATGTGCCCACAAACGTTTGGATATACTGGTAAATTTACCACGTTGTTAGCTAGCAAGCTAGCTCACAAGCTGGCTAGCTAATGGAGGTAACAAACATGCCTGAACAAGGTGCAAAACAAATGGTTAACGGTCCAAGTGGAGTTTTAGAATGGCCCGCGACATGAATGGAAAATATGGCCCCCCCAATATGTGACAGGAAGAAAGAAACATTGCACTGGTTTTGTGGGTTAGATCTTTTGAACTGTTTGGGCTAGAAACCATCCGTTTTCGCTGTAGTAATGGTGCAAGCATGACGCTTACAAATCTGCACTCCTGAAACAATGCTACAGTGAAGCCTTAGCATTAGAATAATTAATATATCTTTTTTTTTTTTCTTTATCTAAAATAAAATATTGGAAAATTTTTCTAGCACTGGTGCTCTCAATTTAAAACTTCAGGACACACAAAAATATTTTGAAGCACTTTAGAGCTCTGGCTGAGGGCTCTTTCTGCCCCCTGGGTGAGAGCCCTTTCTGGAGCAGGAAGCTGTGACCAAGGCCCCACAGCCTGGAGCAATTATGACACTGTGAGTCCTGAGAAGCAGGATCTGCTGAAACAGACGCACTGAATTGATTACAGCCTGTGGGATAAATGTTACAGAGCCGCCAAATCGATCACTCACTGTCAGTCACTCACAGCACCTCGGACAGAAGACCTCGAACCGATGCTCACACACAGAGACACGCAGTGGTAAAAACATTGTCACACACACACACACACACACACGTATTCTCTAAAACACACAAAGGAATAGAATCAGACATAGGGAGGAATCCCCAGACAGCAGCTTAGAATTATGTGTAGGAGGATCATTTGAAATCTTTACGTGACACCCTCCTAAAACACCCCACTCCTCCACTGATCCCGTCCCAAAAACACCCCTATCGCTTTCTATACAGAAAGAGGACATTAACTCGCTGTCCCAAGCAGACAGATCGGACAGATAGTGTGCGTGTTTCAAGTTTTATTAGTGGTATGTACGGGATAGACATGGTATACACCGTCCAACGAAATGCTTACTTGCAGGTTCCCTCGACAACGCAACAACAGTGAAAGATAAGAATACAAACAAAGTAAATGGCAGTAGAATAGAATAAACATTTTAGCATCAGTATAATACAGGATGGCACAATTTATACTACAATATTTACACAAGTATTGGGGATGGGGGGGGCAAGGGTTTGACTTGTGCACTATTTAACAATCATAATAAGAGTCTGGTTGCAGCAGTTGTGATGTGTGTGTAGCGTGAGTGAGTGAACAATGGAACTCCACATGCGATAACACCGCCCCCCCCCCCCCCCTTAATAACTACCTCCATCTCCATGCCTTCAACAAGTCCATTCACTGTTCCTCCTTCACTTACCCAGTACACACACAGCCCCTATAGCCCCCACCAACACACAAACACGGCCCCTATGCCTACAAGCAGCACAGCACCCAGCATTCCTGTCGCAACATCAGCTCTGCGGTGAAGTCCTCTCTCAGCAAGAATCACCATATGTCCTCTTGTAAGTCTAGGCCTTTGCCCTTGGCAGATGCTTTGACATACTATCAAACACTTATTCTGAGCATGTGTAGTTAGTGAACCCACATCCTTGGGTGTTCTCAGCAGCATGATCGGACTGTCAGACCCCTGTTCCACACATCCCACAATGTCTTGCTCAGTACTGACTCTCCAGGAGCTGCTCAGACGTATACCAAGCGTTCCTCCTATGAACTGGCATGGGCTGCTGTGTGAGTAGGTTGACTGCTGGGGACTTGTACTCTGACTGGGAGACAGCCTTTCACAGCTGTTCCAGGAGAATGAGGAGATAGTGTAGAGGGATGCAGGGAGGAAGTGCACATTTCAATAACGTGCCAAACACAAAGCCCGAGTCTCAGTAATGATGAGGCTGCATAGAGCAGTTTTTCACACTGCGTACCCACACCCAGGGCCTGCATCACCAGACTGTCAAACATTCACAGTTAATATTTGATAACGCCCTCTCTATAGAAACAGACAGTGTGTCAGTGTTCCTAGAGGCACACATACACAAACAAAAGCTTTTTATTTTGCCTCCTTGATATAACACAGCACTGGTCATTCATAATTTTAGACTTCAGAGCGAGAGAGCACTAGCGAAACTCAGGCCCCTGGATATTCAGAGGTCAATAGCAACTCCATCACAGACTTCAGTGCAGCTTTTGACATTATCGGTCATAGTCTGCTGCTGGAAAAACTTGTGTGTTATGGCTTTACACCCCCCTGCTATAATGTGGATAAAGAGTTAGACAAGTAACAGAACACAGAGGGTGTTCTTTAATGGAAGCCTCTCAAATATAATCCATTTAGAATCAGGAATTCCCCAGGTAACTGTTTAGGCCCTTTGGTTTTTTTCAATTTTGACTAACGACATGCCACTGACTTTGAGTAAAGCCAGAGTGTCTATGTATGCGGATGACTCAATGCTATACACGTCAGCTACTACAGCGACTGAAATGACTGCAACGCTCAACAAAGAGCTGCAGTTAGTTTCAGAGAGGGTGGCAAGGAATAAGTTAGACCTCGATATTTCTAAAACTAAAAGCATTGTATTTGGAACAAAACACTCACTAAACCTCAACTAAATCTGGTAATAAATAATGTGTATTTGAGCAAGTTGAGATGACAAAACTGCTTGGAGTAACCCTAGATTGTAAACTGTCATGGTCAAAACATATTGATGCAGTAGTAGCTAAGATGGGAAGAAGTCTGTCTATAATAAAGCGATGCTCTGCCTTCTTAACATCACTATCAACAAGGCAGGTCCTACAGGCCCCAGTTTTGTTTCACCTTGACTACTGTTCAGTCGTGTGGTCAGGTGCCACAAAAAAGGACTAAGGAAAATTGCAATTGGCCCTTGGATGTACACAGAGAGCTAATATTAATAATATGCATGTCAATCTCTCCTGGCTGAAAGTGGAGGAGAGATTGACTTCATCACTACTTTTATTTATGAGAGGTATCGACATGTTGAATGTACCGAGCTGTCTGTCTAAACTATTGGCACACAGCTCGGACAACCATGCATACCCCACAAGACATGCCACGAGGTCTCTTCACAGTCCCCAAGTCCAGAACAGACTCTGGGAGGCACACAGTACTACATAGAGCCAAGACTACATAAAACTCTATTCCACATCAAGTAACTGATGCAAGCAGTAAAATTAGAATTTAAAAAACAGATATAAAAATACACCTTATGGAACAGCGGGGACTTTGAAGTAACAAACATTGCAACACTCGCACGCACACACTTAGTACTGTAGATTAGAGGTCGACCGATTATGATTTTTCAACGCCGATACAGATTATATGGAGGACCAAAAAAAGCCGATACCGATGAAATCGGTCGATTTTTATTTATTTATATTTGTAATAATGACAATTACAGCAATACTGAATTAACAGTTTAATTTTAACTTAATATAATACAAATAAAATCTATTTAGTCTCAAATAAATAATGAAACATGCTCAATTTGGTTTAAATAATGCAAAAACAGTGTTGGAGAAGAAAGTAAAAGTGCAATATGTGCCATGTAAAAAAGCTAACGTTTAAGTTCCTTTCTCAGAACATATGAAAGCTGGTGGTTCAATATTCCAAATTAAGAAGTTTTAGGTTGTAGTTATTATAGGAATTATGACGTGTTGACTATTTCTCTCTATACCATTGTATTTCATATACCTGGGACTATTGGATGTTCTAATAGACACTTTAGTATTGCCAGCATAATCTCAAGAGTTGATAGGCTTGAAGTCATAAACAGGGCTGTGCTTCAAACATTGCTAAGAGCTGCTGGCAAACGCAGTAAAGTTTGAATGAATGCTTACGAGCCTGCTGCTGCCTACCACTGCTCAGTTAGACTGCTCTATCAAATCATAATATAATAAACACAGAAATACGAGCCTTTGGTAATTTTTTTATTTTTAAATTGTTTTTTACCCCCTTTTTCTCCCCAATTTCGTGGTATCCAATTGTTAGTATTTACTATCTTGTCTCGTCGCTACAACTCCCGTACGGGCTCGGGAGAGACGAAGGTCGAGAGCCATGCGTCCTCCGAAACAACCCAACCAAGCCGCACTGCTTCTTAACACAGCGCGCATCCAACCCTGAAGCCAGCCGCACCAATGTGTTGGAGGAAACACCGTACACCTAGCGACCTGGTCAGCGCGCACTGCACCCGGCCCGCCACAGGAGTCGCTAGTGCGCGATGAGACAAGGATATCCCTACCGGCTAAACCCGGACGACACTAGGCCAATTGTGCGCCGCCCCATGGACCTCTCGGTCGCGGCCGGCTGCGACAAAGCCTGGGATCGAACCCAGAGTCTCTGGTGGCACAGCTAGCACTGTGATGCAGTGCCTTAGACCACTGCGCCACCCGGGAGGCTAGCCTTTGGTCATTAATATGGTCAAATCCGGAAACTATCATTTCGAAAACAAAACGTTTATTCTTTTAGTGAAATAGGGAACCGTTCCGTATTTTATCGAACGGGTGGCAACCCTAAGTCTAAATATTGCTGTTATATTGCACAACCTTCAATGTTATGTCATAATTATGGTTAGGTACATTCTTGCAAAGACTGTGCTTTTGTTGGAAATGTGCTTATGTTAAATCATCACCCGTTTGGCGAAGTTGAAGTAGGCTGTGATTCAATAAATTAACAGCCACCGCAGTGATTATATGCAACGCGGGACAAGCTAGTTAACCTAGTAATATTAACCATGTGTGGTTAACTAGTGATTATGTTAAGATGTTTTTTATAAGATAAGTTTAATGCTAGCTAGCAACTTACATTGGCTCCTTGCTGCACTTGCGTAACAGGTGGTCAGCCTGCCAAGCAGTTTCCTCGTGGAATGCAATGTAAATCGGCCATAATCGGCATCCAAAAACTTGAAATTGGCCCTAAATAAAAATCGACCATGCCGATTAATTAGTTACAATCTACTGTAGATATGTGGTACTGGTGGAGTAAGGGGGCACACAGTGTGTTCTGAAATGTGAATGTATTGTAATGTTTTTAAAATTGTATAAACTGCCTAAATTTTGCTGGACCCCAGGAAGAGTATGGGGATCCATAATAAATACAAATACGGCCTGCGGGCAAGTTCATTCAATCCAACTTGTGGGGGAGATAATTATTTGGGATTTTTTTTAAACTCAAGTATTAATTTCCCTCTAATTTATGTACATTTTGTTAAGTTACAACGGGTCTTGGTCAGGGAGTTGAAGAAGAACCATAGGATCACTGACAGAGCTCCAGAGATCCTCTGTGGAGATGGGAGAACCTTCCTGAAATCTCTGCAGCACTCCACCAAATCAGGCTTTTATGGTAGAGTGGCCAGACGGAAGCCACTCCTCAGTAAAAGGTACATGACAACACGGAGTTTGGCAGAAGGCAACTAAAGGACTCAGACCATGAGAAACAAGATTCTCTGGACTGAATGCCAAGTGTCACATCTGGAGAAAACCTGGCACCATCCCTACGGTGAAGCATGACTGTGGCAGAATCATGCTATGGGGATGTTTTTCAGCGGCAGGGACTGGGAGACCAGTCAGGATCGAGGGAAATATGAATGAAACAAAGTACAGAGAGATCCTTGATGAAAACCTGCTCCACAGCGCTCAGGACCTCAGACTGGGGCGGAGGTTCACCTTCCAACAGGGCAACGACCCTAAGCACACAGCCAAGACAACGCAGGAGTGGCTTTGGGACGAGTCTCTAAATGTCCTTGAGTGTCCCAGCCAGAGCACGGCATGAACATCTCTGATGAGACCTGAAAATAGCTGTGCAGCAACGCTTCCCATCCAACCTGAGAGCTTGAGAGGATCTGCAGAGAAGAATGGGAGAAACTCCCCAAATACAAGTATATCAAGCTTGTAGCTTCATACCCAAGAAGACTTGAGGCTGTAATCGCTGCCAAAGGTGCTTCAACAAAGTACTGAGTAAAGGGTCTAAATACTTGTGCAAAAGTCTAAAAAACAGTTTTTGCTTTGTCATTATGGGGTTATTGTGTGTAGATTGATGAGGGGGAAAAACGATTTAATCCATTTTAGAATAAGGCTGTAATGTAATAAAATATGGAAAAAGTCAAGGGGACTGAATACTTTCCAAAGGCAATTAATTTGAAAATACAGTGCATTTTTCTGGCCTTCAAATAAATTTTGACAAAAATTGGTCCCATCAAAAATGTGTAGCCCTCCGTTGAATTTAGAAATGCCAACGTGGCCCTCAAACCAAAACGTTTTCCTACAGCTGCACTAGTAGGTACTAGCTAAATAACTAAGGCATGGAACAGACAAATGAGTTCAAAGCAGTTTCTTGGTTTCTGAATCGGCTATTTTGGTTTATGGCCTTGGTGGCCTGGCAAATTGGGCCCCACCTTAAGGCCAAGTGTCGTTGCCCCTAAAATCACAATTATAGGTCTGCCCAGCAGACCTCGTTGGTGGTGATAAAACAGTGTCAAAGTTGAAATAGTAACATTCATTTTAAAAAGGTTTTCAGCTAAGTGTACGCATGAAACATGACTCCAGTCCACTCCACTGAAGAGTGATATTTCTCAGGTTCCCACTTCCTGCCTCCCTAGCTACTAGCTCGGTCTCTCTTCACCCCCCCCCCCCCCCCCATTTCTTCCTTTCATACTTAAATGACACCTGATCAGCAGAAAGCCCGACCTACATCCCATCCTGTCACATTAGATTAGAGTGATTAATATGTTAATGACGGATTGCAGGTTAAGCTCTGTTTCCTACACTCACTGCCAACACCAGCCTCACTTCACTTTTGCGTGCGCCATGCATGACCATTCATCTCACTGGTATAAGTTGTGTGTTGGCTATGTGTGTGGTGGGGGGGGGGGGGGGGGTGTATGAGGTATCGGAGCTGGGACTGTCATTCCCGTGTCTCCAACAATTTAAACCCATCTTAATAGAGAAAATGAGGGGAAGAGGGAGAGAGAGTGTGTGCGAGTGAAAAAGTCCAAACCCTTCCAAAGGCACACATTCTTTCAGTGTGCTTATTCAAACTGACAGGGACAATTTACTCCGAAGCCCCACACACTGACAAAAAGAAAAAAACTCACTTACTCTATGAATGACACATGGTTCCACTGTGCTGTGTGCTTGTTTACCTGTGCTGTCTAGGGTATAAGAGGACAGCCTCAGACTAGCAGTAATCTGTCAGTCAGTCAGAATGGGAGTCACACTCTAATCCCTACTAATCCCACACAGAACACCGATAACGACATCATCATACACACACTGACAATGTTTATGGGACTGTTTATCTACATGGCCATCGGAGTCTGTCCGTATCTGGGTACTGCAGAAGCACGTAGCGACAGGCAAGAGAGAAAATCAGTAGCAGTTTTCAATGAAAATAGACACGGACTACGCTTGGGCGATATACCGTTTATACCGTATACTGGGGTGTATTTCGAAACATTGATGAAATGATTTAATACCGTTTAAAAATATATTTATTTTCGGGGGGAGCTGGGGGCAGCGTGCTATGGCACTGCTTATAAATTACCACCGGCTGAATCTATTACGATAAAATGCCTATTTATTCCATCTGACTGCGCAATCCACTGTCATCACCCCAGCCAGGCAATTGATCTCAACTATAAAAAGCATGTAGACATTATCTACATTTCTTTTAGACTAACATTTAGATTTCAACAGCGGAGATTTGTAAAGTTGAAGTCGGAAGTTGACATACACCTTAGCCAAATACATGTAAACTCAGTTTCACAATTCCTGACATTTAATCCTAGTAAAAATTCAGTTAGGATCACCACTAAGAATGTGAAATGTCAGAATAATAGTAGAGAATTATTTCAGCTTTTATTTCATTCATCACATTCCCAGTGGGTCAGAAGTTTACATACATTCAATTAGTATTTGGTAGCATTGCCTTTAAAATTGTTTAACTTGGGTCAAATGTTTTGGGTAGCCTTCCACAATAAGTTGGGTGAATTTTGGCCCATTCCTCCTGACAGAGCTGGTGTAACAGTCTGGTTTGTAGGCCTCCTTGCTCGCACACGCTTTTTCAGTTCTGCCAACAAATTTTCTATGGGATTGAGGTCAGGGCTTTGCGATGGCCACTCCAATACCTTGACTTTGTTGTCCTTAAACCATTTTGCCACAACTTTGGAAGTATACTTGGGGTCATTGTCCATTTGGAAGATCCATTTGCAACCATGCTTTAACTTCCTGACTGATGTCTTGAGATGTTGCTTCAATATATCCACATAATTTTCCTACCTCATGATGCCATCTATTTTGAGAAGTGAACCAGTCCCTCCTGCAGCAAAGCACCCCACAACATGATCCTGCCACCCCCGTGCTTCACGGTTGGGATGGTGTTCTTCGGCATGCAAGCCTCTCCCTTTTTCCTCCAAACATAACGATGGTCATTATGGCCAAACAGTTCTATTTTTGTTTCATCAGACCAGAGGACATTTCTCCAAAAAGTATCATCTTTGTCCCCATGTGCAATTGCAAACCGTAGTCTTGCTTTTTTATGGCGGTTTGGAGCAGTGGCTTCTTCCTTGCTGAGCGGCCTTTCAGGTTATGTCGATATAGAACTCGTTTTACTGTGGATATAGATACTTTTGTACTTGTTTCCTCCATCATCTTCACAAGGTCCTTTGCTGTTGTTCTGTGATTGATTTGCACTTTTCACACCAAAGTACATTCATCTCTAGGAGACAGAACGAGTCTCCTTCCTGAGCGGTATGATGGCTGCATGGTCCCATTGTGTTCATACTTGCGTACCATTGTTTGTACAGGTGAACGTGGTACCTTCAGACATTTGGAAATTGCTCCCAAGGATGAACCAGACTTGTGGAGGTCTACAATTTTATTCCTGAGGTCTTGGCTGATTTCTTTTGATTTTCCCATGATGTTAAGCAAAGAGGCACTGAGTTTAAAGGTAGGCCTTGAAATACATCCACAGGTACACCTCCAATTGACTCAAATTATGTCAATTAGCATATCAGAAGCTTCTAAAGCCATGACATCCTTTTCTGGAATTTTACCAACTGTTTAAAGGCACAGTCAATTTAGTGTATGTAAACTTCTGACCCACTGGAATTGTGATACAGTGAATTATAAGTGAAATAATCTGTCTGTAAACAATTGTTGGAAAAATGACTTGTGTCATGCACAAAGTAAATGTCCTAACCGACTTGCCAAAACTATAGTTTGTTAACAAGACATTTGAGGAGTGGTTGAAAAACTAGTTAATGACTCCAACCTAAGAGTATGTAAACTTCCGACTTCAACTGTATAAACCTTGCTCTCTGTCTCTCCAACATTTGCAACATTGTTTCAATATTCAAATTTGATCTCCAGCTGTCCCATAGAAATCAAGGTGTCGGGACGAGACACACAGACAGCGTTTCTCAGCCAGTCAAAATCATGAATCAGCTGTCATAGTTTTATGGATATATACAACATTTTAATTTAAAAAAAGGTCAAACAAAACGTCTGGCAACCGAACCGATAGAAAGAACGACCAACCAGCTGACTTGCGAAGCAACCCTAGATGTGTGTCGGGGCTATCTTGCGGAAGGATGAAATAGTATTTAAATTCATCAAAATGTTAGAAAATGAAAATCATTATTTGAATATGTTTGTAACCTGTTGTATAAAAAGGGATAATGCCTTGGAAGCCGGTATTTGAAGGATATATTGGCACGGTTTGCCAGCCCTCAACTTTGTCTCGGCCCCAAAACCCGTATCAATATATCCTCCAAACACCGGCTTCTCAGGTATTATCACTTAAATGGAACTATCACCTTTTTCTCCACAGAACATGTTGGTATCTGGTTGCTAAGCAAAAATTTTCGCTCGACAGACTGGTTTCCTCTGGACAAAAATGTTGCTAACTCATAACTAAATTCTCAAACTAGATACATACTGCAATTCCAACCACAACCCCTTTGTGACAGAATGAGCCCTTTCTATTTTATCCCAAAGACAGAGCTCTACCTTCCTGAACTGTAACTAAGGGGAGATGGGGCTTACTGAATCTGTTACTTGACTCAGGCTCCTTAATGCATTGTGCCGGTTAAGTGTCACGAGGCTATAGGGCGTTCACGCACCGCTCTAGAATGTAGTGAAATACAGGTAAATTCAAGCGGGTGCTACTAAATTAATGTCAAAATGTAGTTCTTTGCCCAATGTCACTATGACTCATGCACAAATAATCATTATTGTTCTCTACAATATTTTAACATTCATATGCTTGTACTTAAGTGTTGATTAAATAAGAATGTTTGTTGTGACCATTGCTAGTTTAGACTGCCTCGCTCTTAAGTTTATTCTCTTCCATTTGTCGGCATTGGGGGTGGTAACCGCGCTTTGAACCAATCAATTGATACCCTCGTCATTTTCATTACCAGACCTGTGGCTTTCTATTCCTCTAACCCCGTTGAGGGGCCATTTCTATGGTTTTAAAGGGAAAGACTCAGAAATACACCATGAAGCCTGGAACAGATTGTTTTCGGGGAGGGTAGATTAAAATTCAGTCTGTTAGCTTTGTAAATGAATATACAGTCAGGTCCATAATTATTGCCAAACTTGATAAAGAAAAGCAAAAAAAATGACTAAAATAAACAAATACTGAGCTATATTGTATGATCAAACAAATGGGGAAATTATATTTTATACAACTGTTCAGAGAAAGAGAATTGGTTAAACAAGCAATAAAATAAATTGCAAAAGGATATTGGTCAGATTACATGAAAGTAGAGCTATTTGGCAATGCACAACAGTGGTGGATTTAGGATCAAAAAACAGAAGCATATGCCTTTTACCGATGGTAAAATATGGTGGTGCATCTTTGATGTATTGGGGCTATTTTGCTTCCACTAGTCCTGTGGCCCTGGTTAAAGTCAACGGCATCATGAACTTTATCAAGTACCAGGACATTTCAACTAAAAACCTGGTTGCCTCTGCCAGGAGAATGACACTTGGTCACAAGTGGATCTTCCAGCAAGACAATAACCCCAAGCACACATCAAAAGTAAAAGAAACGGTTAATTGACCACAAAAAAGCCATTGCTCAATGTTTATCTCAGTCTCTATATTTGAACCCCATTGAAAACCTGTGGGTTGAGTTGAAAGGGCAGTCCATATGCACAGACGAAGGATATCAAGGATCTGGAAAGATTCTGTATGGAGGACTGGTCTAAGACTCCTCCCAATGTGTTGTCCAATCTCATAAAACATTTTAGAAAAAGGCTCAGTGTCGTTATCCTCGAAAGGGGAGAGTGCTGGAGTACTGAAAACAGGGCTGCCAATGATTTAGATTTAAAAAAATTGCATTAGTATAAAATAATATACTTTCCCCCCAAAAAATTGCAAGCCATATAGCTCAGTATTTGTATAATTTATTTAATATAAACCCTTTTTTCCATATTCCACAGATTTAGAAAAATCCCATGTTATCACACAAACCTGCAGCCACAAGCTATCTCTGTGTATGTGTATGTGTGTGTGTGTACATAAGAACGTGTCTGAGTGAGCATGTAGACGCAGGTAGGTAAGTCACTCATACTCTGTAATCCTTCTGTGAGTCACTGTAAGAAGCAGATCCTCATCGTGCAACGTCCCTGGCCGTCAGTTACACATGCACACACACACACGACTCCCCACTCCAGGGCTAAACAGTGACAACGATTGTCAATAACGAGCCGCAAACTTCACCATGACTTAATAAAAAGGAAAGGTTCCCCCATTTTGAATGTTACATTGTTTTTGTGCATCTCTGGGTGATGCTCCATCAATTCCCTGAGTCAGTTCATGTTTTCATGGGAGTTATTGGCGTTCAAGCAAGCATAAATCCGTCCGGTACGACGTAACATCGTGATAAAGTCGCTCACTACACTGGAAGTTAATAGGAATACGACTTTTAAAATCGCGAAAACATCCATCATACATGTCCGATTTCAATACTGGTCGATGTCATAAGTCGGGTGGATGTCTTTGGTCATATTATAGCGAAATTCCTACCTGGAGAAATGTGTAATTTAACGAAGGGTCTATCACATTTGTCCTATTTGTCTGCCTCTCTAGTCCGGGGTGCATTGCATGGTGCCATCGCCAGAGATATTACAGAAAGTAGATGGGGAATCCAATTAATAAAGGAACGCGTAACACCCCACCCAGCAGACTGGTCGACCAATCGTGTTTACATTGTCATGCTGCGTCACACGGTTGCTAAGCTAATCGCCACGCGATCCCTTCTCAAAGTCAGTGTATATGTCGAGAAACGTGACTATTTTCATCGAAAGTACGTGATGTCACAATTCCAACACTATACATTACTACAGATAGCAAGTTAATTACAATGCAGTCGGAAAGTATGTATGCAAATGTATTGAACATTAAACTGAAATATCAAATTTACATTAGTATTCAGACCCTTTACTCACTCCTTTGCTGAAGCACCTTTGGCAGCGATTACAGCCTCAAGTCTTCTTGGGTATAACGCTACAAGCTTGGCACACCTGTATTTGGGGAGTTTCATTCTTCGCTGCAGATCCTCTTAAGCTCTCAGTTTGGATAGGGAGCTTCGCTGCACAGCTATTTTCAGGTCTCTCCAGAGATGTTCAATCAGGTTGAAATCCGGGCTCTGGCTCAGTCAGAGGACATTCAGAGACTTGTCCGGAAGCCACTCCCGCGTGTGGTGGCTGTGTGCTTAGGGTCGTTGTCCTGTTGGAAAGTGAACCTTTACCCCAGTCTGAGGTCCTGAGCGCACTTCATCAAGGATAGCTATACTTTGCTCCATTCATCTTTGACTCAATCCTGACTAGTCTCCCAGTCTCTGCCGCTGAAAAACACCCCCACAGCATGATGCTGCCACCACCATGCTTCACCGTATTTTTTAAAATTTAACTAGACAAGTCAGTTAAGAACAAATTATTATTTACAATGACGGCCTACCGCGGCCAAACCATAAGCCGGACGTCACTGGGCCAATTGTGCGCCGCCCTATGGGACTCCCAATCACGGCCGGTTGTGAAACCGCCTGGAATTGAACCAGGGTCTGTAGTGACGCCTCTAGCACTGAGATGCAGTGCCTTAGATCGCTGCGCCACTCGGGGCCCTGGCACCACCGTAGAGATGGAGCCAGGTTTCCTCAAGACATGACGGTTGGCATTCAGGCCAAAGAGTTCAATCTTGGTTTCATCAGACCAGAGAATCATGTTTCTCATGGTCTGAGAGTCCATTAGGTGCCTTTTGGCAAACTCCAAGTGGGCTGTCATGTGCCTTTTACTGAGGAGTGGCTTCCATCTGGCCACTCTACCATAATGGCCTGATTGGTGGCGTGGTGCAGAGATGATTGTCCTTCTGGAAGGTTCTCCCATCTCCACAGAGGATCTCTGGAGCTCTGTTAGAATCTGATGGTAACTCTTGGTTACCTCCCTGACCAAGGCCCATCTCCACGGATTGCTCAGTTTGGCTGGGCGGCCAGCTCTAGGAGTCTTGGTGGTTCCAAACTTCTTCCATTTAAGAATGATTGAGGCCACTGTTCTTGGGGACCTTCAATGCTGCAGAAATGTTTCGGTACCCTTCCCCAGATCTGTGCCTCGACACAATCCTGTCTCGGGGTTCTACGGACAACTCCTTCGACCTCATGGCTTGGTTTTTACTCTGACATGCACTGTTAACTGTGGGACCTTTATATAGACAGGTTTGTGCCTTTCCAAATCATGTCCAATCAATTGAATTTACCACAGGTGGACTGCAATCAAGTTGTAGAAACATCAAGGAAAAGCAATGGAAACAGGACGCACCTGAGCTCAATTGAGTCTCATAGCAAATGGTCTGAATACTTATGTAAATAAGGTATTTCTAAAAACGTGTTTTTCGCTTTGTCATTATGGGGTATTGTGTGTAGATTGATGAGGGAAAAAAACAATTTAATCCATTTTAGAATAAGGCTGTAACGTAACAAAATGTGTTAAAAGTAAAGGGGTCTGAATACTTTCCGAGTGTACTGTATCTCACATCTCGGAAAAGATTTGTAATGTTGTACTTCTTGTTGACGAAATTCATGCTAATGTTTTTTTTTTTGTTAGCGCCCAATAGACTCTTATTCACACCTTAAGGAGAGCGCTCCTTGTCCCAGAATCGCCCAAAAATGCACTGCGCAGCCCATTGACGTAGCATTGGGCAATGTTTCCCATCTCCTCAAAAGTATAGCTGTCGTTGCGAATGATATACTCCACAGAGGCACATCGATCTGCAGGTTGAACATGGTAAGATGGTTGACTCCTAAATTGATAGCTGTAAAATCACCTCAACTGCACTAACTAGCTACATTACATTCTGAAATTGTCATTGGTATTATTGTGTAGCTACATTTGCATTGTGGATTTTGTAGCAACAGATTTCCACAACGATTTTTCATGTTTCCACCAACCTTATTATAACGCCAAAATGAAACATGTTCACAAAAAATATTGTTCTCACAGTGTTAATCAACACCGTAAATTAAAAGGAATGAGCAGCCTTTTTCCTTTAAAATGATACCAGTTTGGTGCGTCACTCAATTGATACAATTCAATATTACAAGCTGTGCACAATATTTTAAAATGGGCAATTTCAAGTTAATTTGCAGAAGCCAAAATGGATTCGACCCTAAGATATCCTCATGTTTAGTGTGGCTGAAGTAATGTGGATTAGTTTGGCTGAGGTGAGACACCTCAGTAAGTTGTGCAGCACTCTGATTGGACCGCTCAAAAATCAGGAAGTGTGTTACTATGGTGATATAAAGTGCTGCAGAAGCTACAGGCTGCAAAGCCACAGCAGGAAATATGTGACAAAAAAAAAATGTATGAAAAGGTTGGAATGGATAATGGCTGTCAGTGACCAGTCAAACATTCACGCCTCCATAGAGATCCTGTCAGTATTCTAATTCTATGAACACCTCCCTGGCTTTTTCCATTCGCCGTCATGTCAAAAACTGTATTCAAAGTGCCCACTATTACATGCTAGAATTAGAATAATCATTCTAATTCCATGATTCCAACAGAAACCCCAAATGTTTTGACTTGTGCTCTTAAATCAATTGCAATATTTGGTTAAAAAAAAATAAGGCCTAGATGTTATGCCCATATCGTGCAGTCCTATGTGGCAGTGTGGAAATTCTCAAACGAGATCAACTTTTGATGGAAGTTGGACTTTGAACAGTATAAAACAAAATCAGAATGGCGAAAGCTCCATTTAAATAAATCACGTTGAATGTTTGTGTTGCCACCCTAGGGTAATGCACCACTCAAAGCAAATGTAGAATTTTTATTATTCAAAAACCTCAAAAATGGCCATATCGCCCAGCCCAAGTGTGTGTGTTTGTGTAAGATAAACAGGGCAGGTTAAACAGGTTGCCAGTTAAGTTATGCCTTTCCCTGATTCATCTCCCTGTGTATTTACTACCCGTCTGTCCATTAGCGCTCACTAATAAGATTAAGGCCCTGCGTGCTCTAACCATGAGGTAGCCTAGTACTCCTTCTCAGAGTATGGTTAAAAATGTAAATAGTGAGTTTGAGTTGTGTGAACGTATTTACTACCCACGCTGGTGCCTTTGAGTCCTGCAACAATGGATGGAGAGGAGAGGTGTAGTGATATAAATGGGCAAATGGGGAAGAAAAAGATAACTTCCTGTTTCGGATTTTTGCACAACTTCCTGCAACAATATTGACCAAAGAGTCAAAACGCTTGTGTCTATGTACAAACACAATTACTAACTTAAATTGGCATCGTAAAGACTTGAAACTTAGTAATGGAACATTGATAGTAAAATCAGGTAATACTGTAACCCAACTGTTTTTTTTTTCATTTTAGAAGGGGGAAACGAAAACGAAGAAAAACAAAAAGGGTGTGGGAAAACAAAAAGCAGAAATGACTCCCACTCCTTCAATACAACTGAAGAGTTGAAAGGTTAGCCTACTTCTCAGCTAGGGCTGTGACCATCATGGAATTTTGGAAGGGTAACACCTTACTTGACAGCCAGCGTCACGTACCAGCCATAAAACACATTACGTGTCACAACAAGTCTAAATGTGTCACGACAGTGTTATTACCATATTACGGTATGACATGTTATGACCGTGTCATAACGTGTTATGACGCTGGGTGTCAGGTACAGTTTTCCCTTTGGATGATGGTTATTGATCAGTCGCCGTAATAATCGTTCGAATAGTCATTCTTTTGAAGACGCACATTTTCTCCTCTGCTCCGATCCTGACTGCATGTGCTGCGGGGAGGGGGGGGGGGGGGGGGGGGGGGGGGGCGTTGCCTAGGCAACCGAAGGCTCGTTTGCTACACCGCCTTGCTTGTTTCGGCAAGGAGCAAACGAGGTGTTCATAACGTTGTGGAGGCCCATGTTACAGCAGATGCTGACTCAACCGCATGAATGCCCAGCCGTCCCGTCTTCAGCCAGATGTTCGTTCCACACCAAAAACAAATACAAAATGTAAAACGGTTATTTTATTTCCATGACTGTCTTCATCCATAACTGTCGGTTAGGCCTACAAGGTTACAGTGTAATTGTGCCAGCTCTAGTCTCAAGAGCAGCTCAGCGACAAACACAGCAGAGAGTGGCCTAATTCAATATTGGGATTAAATGTCTTATTCCTCCTACGGCTATGAGCCCTGCGAGCTCTGTTTGGCGATGAAGGGTAGAGGCATGAGTTTGTAGAATGTGTCAAAAAGGAATTGGCAGAATTTACCAGTGATAAAACCGAGAGGAGAAATATCCAGAATAAAGCATATGCATAGCCTAGCTGTTGGTTCACTCAAGCCAACCGTGCAAAAGAGCAAACTGTCACCATCAAAGCAGGTGGAACCAACAGCAGCTGTGAATGTGTGGATGTGTGGAATATTCAATAAAACCATGCAGTGGGCTCCATGCACACACACAGGCACTTGTTCAAAGTCCTTGAGAGAAGAATGGGGAAATTTACTAACGTAACTTCATTCTCTAACAGAGAATGAAGTCAGCAGTGTTCTGTTCTTTTCCGCCCTCTCTCACACATTCCACAACAAATAAGCGCACACAATTATAAGGCAGAATGCACACCAACACACACTGCCACGGTTCTTGACACAGCTCTTTAGCCCTGACGTTTGAAGAGTAGAGGTTGTCACAGCACCTGTGTCCCTTCTGGCTGTGTCCAGTTCTGTTAGTGCCGTGTCGGTGGCACTCATCTGAAAGACTGACACTGGGAGAAATACCACAGCAGTCACCCATTACACAGCCATTTCAATGACTCAACACATAGTCAACACATGCAATCATCTAGTGCTGGGAGAACACATCAGTAGTAGGACTTGGATTTTTTTATTTATTTAAATGTATTTATTTATTTAACCACGCAATTCAGTAAAGAACAAATTCTTACTTACAATGACGGCCAATACCGGACTACGCTAGGCCAATTGTGCGCCGGCCTATGGTACTCCCAATCACGGCCGGATGTGACGCAGCCTGGATTCGAACCAGGGACTGCAGTGACGCCTCTTGCACTGAGATGCAGTGCCTTAGACCGCTGCGCCCCTCGGTAGCCCCAGGGACCTCACGATACGATGTTATCACGATACGATGTTATCACGATACTCGGGCGCTGATATGTATCGCGAACCAGCAATTCCATATGTATTGTGATTTGATACTGAGATTTTATTGCAATGTTCCAAACACATTGCTAACTATACACTTTTATTAGGTACACCACCAGTTCACGAAAATGGTTCGATCCTACAGACAGTGAGTCACGTGGCCGTGGCTTGCTATATAAAGCAGGTAGACAGGCATCGAGTTACTGTTCGATTGAAAGTTAGAAAGGGGAAAAGCGAGTGACCTAAGCGACTTTGAGCGTGGTATGGTCGTCGATGCCAGGCGCACTGGTTCTAGAATCTCAGAAATGGCCGGCCTCCTGGCCTTTTCACGCACAACAGTGTCTAGGGTTTACAGAGAAGGGTGTGACAACCAAAAAACATAGTCAGCGGCATTCCTGTGGGGAAAACAGCTCATTGAGAGGTCAAAGGAAAATGGCAAGAATCATGCTAACTGACGGGCCACAAACAGACAGATAAAGGCACAGTACAACAGTGGTGTGCAGAACCGCATCTCGGAACGCACAACTCGTCGGTCCTCGTCAAGGATGGGCTATTGCAGCCGACGACCACACACGGTTCCACTACTATCAGTAAAAAACAAGAAGAAGCGGCTCCAGTGATCACCAGCACTGGACAGCTGAGAAGTGGAAAATTCAGGCTGTTGTGGCAAAGCTGGGTCCGACCCGGTACTAGGTGGGTGCACCTAATACACTCAGTGGCCAGTTTATGTCTGCTGCAGAGAGACAGAGATCATGCCAAAATGTATTTTAAAATCAGTCATGGAAATAAGTGCTGAAAACATGCTGGCTCACTATTTTTAAAAGAGATTATGTAGATGTGATTCCTGCAGTGAGCGAGTGCATTCATCTGCCTGCTATTCCTGAAAAATGTGAAGACTTGTTACACAACTCACTTATTCAGAATAAGGACAGATGGAGCACACTCTTTAGGCTACAGACTCTGGACCTGTAGGGTTTACCCCCCCCCCCCCCCCCCCCAGGACAGCCTCAATTCTTCGGGGCACGGACTCTACAAGGTGTCAAAAGCGTTCCACAGGGATGCTGGCCCATGTTGACTCCAATGCTTCTCACAGTTGTGTCAAGTTGGCTGGATGTCCCTTGCATGGTGGACCAATCTTGATTCACAGGGAAAAATATTTAGCGTGAAAAACCCAGCAGTGTTGCAGTTCTTGACACAAACCGGTGCACCTGGCACCTACAACCACACCCCGTTGAAAGGCACTTAAATATTTTGTCTTGCGCATTCACCCTCAATGGCAAACATACACATTCCATTTCTCAATTGTCTCAAGGCTTAAAAAGCAATAAGGGATCATAGCTTTCCCCTGGATTCACCTGGTCAATCTATGCCATGGAAAGAGCAGGTGTTCTTAATGTTTTGTACACTATGTATATGGTATAGTAAGGCATATATAGTTAGGCCTATATGTCTGTTTATGTGGTAATGCTCTGTCTATCAGCTAAATGTGTCAAGCATACATAACACTACGCTCTCAGCTCAGAGAGAGGGGTGTACAACTCCAGTTGTCAAGGGCCACAGTGTAGGTCTATAGGCTTTCTAGAATAATAATAAATATATAGAATGTTTTTCCTTCTTGTCAGCAGGATGGTGCCTCTTAGGAACTAGAGTAGTGCACCCTTGGATTGGATCAGAGTGCACTTGAGCAAGGATCCCATTCAAATAGACTACATAGAGCTGAGGTAGCCTATAGCCTAAGCCATTTGATTCTCATCGAGCCATTTAATCCACCCCCCTTTTCTGAGCAAAAAAAGACATAAGACTAAAAACACCATTAAAATCAGATCCAAGTCATTTTAAATGTTGCAATGTCATCTGACTAACACCCCTCTTCTTAATCCACTGTGGAATCTCTACTAGGCTCATTTCCATCCCATTGTATCCTCCTACCTCCCCCGGTGCTCCCTACACCTCTCACCCTGTGTTCCCTTCCCTCCGCCTCACTCACATTCACCTCAGAGCTAAGAGCGCATTAACCACTCCAGTTTCACATGAGCTCTCATTCTCTGAGCTACAATATGCTCTTATCCAGAGAGAGAGAGAGCGGGGTTGCACAGCCAGGTGCACTTGTCTGCACAGCTAATGAGAGACTGAACAACTCTACTGATACATTTTAAAGGAAGGGTAAATCCTTTTTGAATTCAATCCCTTTTTGACAGCACCCCTTTTTGATTGGAACGAAACCTTCCGTACATATTGCTCAGAAAGTGACTGTTGAGCCTGAATGCCAAAACATTCAAGAGATAAAAGGTGCTCAAAGTTGACCTGTTTTGCAGTATTTCAAATTTCAATTCAAATTCAATGGAGAACCAGCTAAAATTGCACAGGGCTCTCAGCTGACTTTTTTTTTTACAAGGAGCACATGTGCTCCGGTGTTGAAATATTTAGAAGCACATGATGAAATTCAGGAGCACAATGAGCACAATGATTTTTTTTAAATGACTAAAAGTTTGTGAATAAAACATTTTTAGAGTGTTCCATGCTAAATCAAGTACAATGTACCCTCAAATGAGTCACTTAGGTGAGACAAAAAATATTCAGCTGCCCTTTAAGCGGCGGGCCGTTACGGTTGTGGGACTCGCATGTCTTTCTGTGAGATCTGAGATTCTCCGACATCTCTTCCCTAGCGGTTGAGCAAGCTCAAACTAACATTGAAAAACAAGCTAGTGTGTGAACAAAACGTAAATAGCCCAAAAAGGGAGGACAATGTTACATTTAGTAGACTTTAGTGTAAATTCTACTAAATTTCTATGCCTGTGCGCTTCTAAAAATGCATCTTTCAGCCCCTTACTCCCAGTGCTCATAGCACCCCAGGCACTGTTGCTGCGCAAGGTGGTATATATGGGACTAGTTCCTTGTCTGACTAGCTACCAGCTATGAAACAAAACGAAATAAATACTTTGAAAATAGCTACGGCAGCATTTTGTTTCTCTTTGAATCACAACTCGCACACGTGCTCATACTCTACTTTCTCAGTACGCACACATCCAATTTTTGGCACAAATGTGAGCAAAATGGTTGCACCGTAGAGCCCTGTTGCAGTGGTTTGAAGGCATAGGTCCATTCTATGAATAAATGTCTGACTGAAATGATAACCACCCTGTATTCAAGAGCATGCGTCTCAACCAATAGCGGACACAACACAAAAACCTCAGATGTAAAGCAGGGTCTAAGCTACAACATATGCAAATATGGAAATGTCCAAATAGTAACTTTCCCACCACTTCTTCCATGGGCAAACATGTATAGAAATGTCTTTCAAAATCGAAAGGAACGCTGTCAAAAAAAGTGATTGAATTCATATGGGATTTACCCGGTCGTGTTAGAGGGTTCTGAAAACTCAGGTTGTAGCTGTATGTGTAGGATTACTGTCAGAGGGTTCATCAGTCTAATCAGTGGCATCCGTCTGGTGGGGTGGGCAGCAGGTGGAAGGCAGTGGTGCATGCTGGAAAAGGTTATTTCTGCTTGAGGAGTGTCTAGGCAGGGTTGATCTAATGACCTCTGTGCCCAAGGCTGTCCCCTGAGAGACCACACAGCACAGCAAAGTGCAGAGCGGTGTGGAGTAAAGCTCTATGAGCCGAGGCAGCATGATAGCATCGTCCTTAAGCTAATTGCCGCATGCTAAAGGAGAGCAATACCCCAGTCTCTTTTCAACTGCACTAAAACAAATCTCTATAACCTGGTCTCTACTCAAAAATAACGCTGCCTGCTCGGAGTGACTGACTGTGAAGAACAGCAATAATAAGCAAAATAAGTCGAATTGAGGGCTTAGATCAGCAGTTGGAGGGTTGACGTCATTGCCCAAATCGGACAGTGTTATCACGTAAGCTTGATATGAGGTCACAATGCAAAACACTACACATCCAAGATAGTGTTGGGACAAAGCTTGTTGTGTCATCATTGCCACCAACGCCATCATGTCTGAGAATGAAACGCAGGTAGAACGATCATTGGGAGCAATTACTTAACAGATAAGGGACAGCTGATATGGCGGATCCACCCAACAGAGCTTCATCATCACATCTCTCTGAACTCTGACCTCAAAAATCCTATGACAACAAAAGGCCATCACACATTGTGTGTGTGTGTGTGAGGGATGTGCGCAGTTATTCGAATACTTGTGCGAGTATTCATTTTAGCGAGAGAGAAAAAAGTACAGCCTAATATAGGCCTATTTTAACCCGATTTTCACTGAAAAAGGCTTATTCTAAATTAAATAAAAATATCCACGTAACATTGTAATTCAGAATTCTGCGGTTTTTATGCAGGGAAACACTATAAAAACGCATAAGAAATATCTTGCTGCGTCTTGTAAAAATAAATCTAAAATGCTTCCGTCATTTCTGCTCGGCATCAGACTCATTTTGTGCTTCAGTTGCACTTCTCCACTCGGATGAGAACTCACAAACAGGCATTCTATCAGCAGACAGAGCTCTGACTGATGTGCAGCTACTTTTCTCCTGAAAATGCAAGATTAACTTCAAGGAAAACGTCGGAAAATGTAGATGGCTACATTCCTATCAAAAACATTAGAAATACGCTTTTTCATTGTACGCTCAATTTACTTGTGTGGCTGCTAGCAAATTAGCATTGCACTTCTGAAAATTAAGCTATTTTCAGCCGAATGTGTTGCACTAATGTATTTTCTGTGAAGTAAAACGCCCCTGATCATTCTATTGAAGCAAAATAACACGTAACTTTCAATATAAAAAAAAAACAGGTGAAATGGTTTTAAAATTCTGATTGATGTTCTGCGTCTTGAAGATTCTGATTTCTGAACTCTAATGCGACCCCTGGGACATACCATGACATTTCAAATTATTAATTTCATAAAACAGACTTTCAATGTAGTTATGACATGCACGGTGCGCCCCAAGAAAAAGGTTGGTAGCCGAGTTCTATGAAAGATAACATTGTGGCTGCTACAAGTTAGCTAGTCCTGGCTGTAGCCGAGTTTCCTTGGTCTCGCTCTCTCTCTCCCCCTGTCTACTCGCTACACACACTGCCCCATATAACCTCCGCAGGCCGCTGCAGCAATAGAGAGCCAGCCTCTCCCTCGCGCAGCAGTGCTCAGGTTAAAACGTACACAAGAAAATAAAAATACAAAAACACATGTATTTTGAATATCTGACAAAAATGAATGATACTATTTGAAAAGTGAAATTATTTCAAACCCCCATCCCTAGTGTGTGTGTTTGTTTTGCATAATACAAATACTGTTGGCGTGAGTTCAAATCCCAGATCATTCCAGCCAAGGCCAAATCACTGATACTCACTTGCTCTCACACAAACACACTGTGCAGACTGCAGTATGCATGCACCATACTTCATTATAGCCCAATGTTGACCTTTTCTTGCAGTGTGTGCATCTCTCTCCCTCAGATATGAATGACAAATTATGGATTTTATTAACCAAAAAAAATTAGGTAAACAGCCCAAATTATCTTCAAAAAAATAAGGTTACATTTCAAATCAAGTGCAAAAATGGGTCTACACAGAACAGATGCTTAATTAAGTTCTGTGTCCATACATGTTAAGAGAAGAGCGAGAACAATATCAGTTAAATGATTGAAATACTTTCAACAAGTGTTCGCAACTTTGTGAATTTCAGTGTCATTTATAAAAAATAAAACACTTGTTTAACAACCGACCCACAGATTTATTTGTAAAGAATCTTGTAAGAGTCTGGCTGACTTAAAAAGGCTTCAAGCTTCCTTTTAAGAGGCATTTTCTCAGCTATCTGCAACACAAGTATGACTGAAGAATGAAGCGGGTGTTAATCATGGGCTTTGCTACACAGAAAGCAGCAGTTGACTACTTGAAGCAGTTGACTACTCCATTGTCAACACTTTAATTAAAATCACTAGACCTACAGAGCTCGACATTAACACTTGTCCGGGGCAAGTAAAAAATAGATGATTTTATGTCTCTATATCAAACAATTAGGCTACTCCGATCAGAATTGTATCAAAGTGTCCTCCGGATGCGATGTGTTACACAGTTACCTCCTAATCTCTGTATTTCAATCATGCAGTCGCGAGACACGTTTTTGAGATCAAATTGATATTAGCTGCATGTGCATATTTGTTGATATTCACAGCTATTTAGTGAGTTACAGTGCAATATGAAAGTATTCAGACCCCTTGCCTTTTTCAACATTTTGTTACGTTAAAGCCTTACTCTAAAATGTATTAAATATTTTTTTCCCTCAATCTACACAAAATACCACACAACGATAAAGAGAAATCAGGTTTTTCGAAATTTTAGCAAATTTGTTAAAAATAAAAAACAGAAATAACATAAGCATTCAGACCCTTTGCTATGAGACTCGAATTTGAGCTCAGGTGCATCCTGTTTCCATTGATCAACCTTGACATGTATCTACAACTTGATTGGAGAAGGCACACACACCTGTCTGTATAAAAAGATCCCACAGTTGACAGTGCATGCCAGAGCAAAAACCAAGCCATGAGGTCGGAAAAAATTGTCTGTAGAGGTCCGAGACAGGATTGTGTCGAGGCACAGATCTGGGGAAGGGTACCAAAACATGTCTGCAGCATTGAAGGTTGCCAAGAACACAGTGGCCTCCATCATTCTTAAATGGAAGAAGTTTGGAACCACCAAGACTCTTCCTAGAGCTGGTTGCCCAGCCAAAGTGAGCAATCGGGGGAGAAGGGTCTTGGTCAGGGAGATAACCAAGAACCCAATGGTCACTGACAGAGCTCCAGAGTTCCTTTGTATTTGTATTTATTATGGATCCCCATTAGCTGCAGCCAAAGCAGCAGCTTCTCTTCCTGAGGTTCTGCAAAATTAAGGCAGTTTATACAATTTTAAAAACATTACAATACATTCACAACACACTGTGTGCCCTCAGGCCCCTACTCCACCACTACCACATCTCTACAGTACTAAATCCATGTGCATGTATGTATAGTGTGTATGTTATCGTGACTGTGTGTGTGTGTGTGTGTGTATATATACATGTCTGTGCCATTGTTTGTGTTGCTTCACAGTCTCCACTGTTCCATAATGTGTTTTTTCAATCGAATTTTACCGCTTGCATGAGTTACTTGATGTGGAATAGAGTTCCATGCAGTCGTGGCTCTATGTAGTACTGTGTGCCTCCCAGAGTCTGTTCTGGACTTGGGGACTGTGAAGAGACCTCGTGGCATGTCTTGTGGGGTATGCATGGTTGCCCGAGCTGTGTGCCAATAGTTTAGACAGACAGCTCGGTGCATTCAACATGTCGATACCTCTCACAAATAAATGTAGTGATGAAGTCAATCTCTCCTCCACTTTCAGCCAGCAAGAAGAGATTGACATGCATATTATTAATATTAGCTCTCTGTGTACATCCAAGGGTCAGCCGTGCTGCCCTGTTCTGAGCAAATTGCAATTTTCCTTAGTCCTTTTTTGTGGCACCTGACCACACGACTGAACAGTAGTCAAGGTGAAACAAAACTACGGCCTGTAGGACCTGCCTTGTTGATAGTGATGTTAAGAAGGCAGAGCATCGCTTTATTATAGACAGACTTCTTCCCATCTTAGCTACTACTGCATCAATATGTTTTGACCATGACAGTTTACAATCTAGGGTTACTCCAAGCAGTTTTGTCATCTCAACTTGCTCAAATACACATTATTTATTACCAGATTTAGTTGAGGTTTAGTGAGTGTTTTGTTCCAAATACAATGCTTTTAGTTTTAGAAATATCGAGGTCTAACTTATTCCTTGCCACCCTCTCTGAAACTAACTGCAGCTCTTTGTTGAGCGTTGCAGTCATTTCAGTCACTGTAGTAGCTGACGTGTATAGCATTGAGTCATCCGCATACATAGACACTCTGGCTTTACTCAAAGTCAGTGGCATGTCGTTAGTCAAAATTGAAAAAAACCAAAGGGCCTAAACAGTTACCTGGGGAATTCCTGATTCTAAATGGATTATATTTGAGAGGCTTCCATTAAATAACACCCTCTGTGTTCTGTTAGACAAGTAACTCTTCATCCACATTATAGCAGGGGGTGTAAAGCCATAACACATACGTTTTACCAGCAGCAGACTATGACCGATAATGTCAAAAGCTGCACTAAAGTCTAACAAGACATCACTCACAATCATTTTATCAATTTCTTTCAGCCAATCATCAGTCATTTGTGTAACTGCTGTGCTTGTTGAGTGTCCTTCCCTATAAGCTGAAATTCTGCTGAAATTCTGTCGTCAATTTGTTTCCTGTGAAATAGCATTGTATCTGGTCAAACACCAGTTTTTCCAGGAGTTTACTACGGGTTGGTAACAGGCTGATTGGTTGGCTATTTGAGCCAGTAAAATGGGCTTTACTATTCTTGGGTAACGGAATGACTTTAGCTTCCCTCCAGGCCTGAGGGCACACATTCTCTAGTAGGCTTAAATTGAAGATGTGGCAAATAGGAGTGGCAATATCATCTGCTATTATCCTCAGTAATTGTCCATCCAGATTGTCAGACACCGGTGGCTTGTCAATGTTGATAGACAAAAATCCTTTTTACACCTCTTCCACACTGACTTTACGGAATTCAAAAGTACAATTATTTTCTTTCATAATTTGGTCCGATATACTTGGATGTGTAGTGTCAGCGTTTGTTGCTGGCATGTCATCCCTAAGTTTGCCTATCTTGCCAATGAAAAAGTCATTAAAGTAGTTTGCAATATCAGTGAACTTTGATGGATGAGCCATCGGACTAAATTTTCCCCCAAAATTGTTATTTAAGGTGCCCCAAAGCTTTTTACTATCATTCTTTATATAATGTATCTTTGCTTCATAGTATAGTTTAGTCACATGATTTCATCATTTGAAGTATGTTTGCCAATCAGTTGGGCTGACAGACTTAATTGCCATACCTTTTGCCTCATCCCTCTCAACCATGCAATTTTTAAATTCCTCATCAATCCAAGGGGATTTAAGTTTTCACAATAATTTTTCTTAAATAGTTGCATGCTTATTAGTAACTGGAATAAGTAGTTTCATAAATGCGTCAAGTGCAGCGTCTGGTTGCTCCTCATTACACACCACAGACCAGCAAATATTATTTACATCATCAACATACGAATCACTAAAAAAACGTATTGTATGACCTCTTATAAATTATATTAGGCCCAGCCTTTGGAACTTCGGTTTTCCTAGATATGGTTATTATATTGTGATCACTACATCCTATGGATTTGGATACTGCTTTAAAGCAAATATCTGCAAAATTAGTAAAGATGTGACCAATACATGTTGATGATTTAATTCCTGTGCTGTTTGTAACTACCTTGGTAGGTTGACTGACAACCTGTTCCAGGTTGCAGCCACAGGTTACAGTTTGAAGTTTTTTCCTGAGTGGGCAGCTTGATGATAGCCAGCCAATATTTAAAAAACACACAGAAAACATACTTCTCTGTTGATATCACATATATTATCGAGCATTTCACACATTATCCAGACTGTTAGCCCTTGGTGGTCTATAGCAGCTTCCCACAAGAATGGGCTTTAGGTGAGGCAGATGAACCTGTAGCCATATTACTTCAACAGTATTTAACATTTGATCATCTCTAAGCTTTACAGGAATGTGGTTCTGAATATAGACCGCAACACTGCCTATGTTGGCATTTCTGTCTTTTCGGTAGATGTTATAACCATGTATTAATACCACTGTCATCAAAGGAATTATCTAAGTGAGTTTCAGAGAGAGTCAGAATATGAATGTCATCTGTTACAAGCAAGTTATTGACTTCATGGACCTTGATTCTTAGCCCATATTAACATATGTAGCCTATCTTTGGCACTTTTCTGGGTTGCTTGATTATTTTTAATGCTTTACTGGGAAGCTTATCAGAGGTAGACTTACTCATGTCATTTACATTGGAGCTGATAGTGCAGGGTGAGCTGCATAGTGGTCTTCCTACTATTGCACACCGCCTCAGTGCTAACAGTGTAACTCTGGTTTATAGGCTCATGATTACTGCTTACAATAGTTGTAGGGTAAACAGATGTATTCGGTGCAATTAGGGGTACATAAACCAAATGACTTACATTGTGTTTGCCAATACCCCTAAGATCATGTAGATTTGATGCAGCATTATGACGACGAATTGTCACAATGGTAGGGATTAACTGACCTGGTCTTGGATCATTTACCAGTCATTGTTTCAACGCACCCTTGAAATGCGTGAACAGGGTCCAGGAGCCAAGATGATTTGGATGGACTCCGTCATTCCTGTCGAGTATCTTCTGTTTCCAGAAGGTGTCAAAGTTATCAATAAAAGTGACTCCAGCAGAGCTACAGTAATCTTTTAGCCAAATGTGTAATGCCAGCAGTCTGCTGAATCTTTCACACCCACGGCCCAACGATGGTACTGGACCTGAAATTATTGGCCGTTTTTTTGAGTCTTAATGCTAATATCAGTTCTTTAAAATCCATTTTTAAATGTTCCGAGCTAGCCCTCCTGATATCATTTGACCCCACATGGACTACGACAGTGTCAGCTCCTGGCATCTGTGGTAGAACAGTCGGAAGCAGCCTTGTTATGTCCTGTACTCGTGCTCCTGGGTAGCACAGGGTTTTAACCTTGGGGGCCGAGATGTTTCTCACCATAGAGCTGCCTACGATGACAGCTGATGATGTTGAATGGGCCGGTCTCTCAGGGAGTTCTGAGGATTTGAACCCGAGGTAGAAGCCACCGGAGAGGGAGACAGAGCCGAGGACGAAGACGCAGGTACCTCTGGATCCAGGGCAGCAAAGCTGTTTCTGGTCTGTGTCAGTTCCAGGCTCAACATCTCCATGGAGACCCATGTTGCCAGAGGACGCTTTCTTTGACTTCCACGGCGAGTGACGTACCTCCATGGCTGGTTTGCTGGGTCGAGATCAGCTCCGTTCTCCAGGGAAGGGGGAAACCCCTTTGGGTATGGAACCCTGCCTAGCACCAGCCAGTCAGCTGTTGAGAGCCGGCAAAACTTCTACCAGACCAGAGCGGCATCCGGCTACTGGGGTGGAAAAAATAAATAAAACGTAGGTGGGCGTGGGTTCCTCTGTGGAGATGAGAGAACCTTGCAGAAAAACAACCATCTCTGCAGCACTCCACCAATCAGGCCTTTACGGTAGAGTGGCCAGATGGAAGCCATTCCTCAATAAAAGGTACGACAGCCCGTTTGGAGTTTGCCAAATGGCACCTAAAGGACTCTCAGACCACGAGAAACAAGATTCTCTGGTCTGATGAAACCAAGATTGAACTCTTTGGCCTGAATCCCTACAATGAAGCATGGTGGTGGCAGCATCATGCTGTGGGATGTTTTTTAGAGGGGGGGACTGGGAAACTAGTCAGGATTGAGGGAAAGATGAACGAAACAAAGTACAGAGAGATCCTTGATCAAAACCTGCTCCAGAGCACTCACGACCTCAGACTGGGGCGAAGGTTCACCTTCAAACAGGACAACTACCCTAAGCACACAGCCAACACAACCAAAAGTGGCTTCGGGACAAGTCTCTGAATGTCCTTGAGTGGCCAAGCCAGAACCCGGACTTGAACCCGCTCGAACATCTCTGGAGAGACCTGAAAATAGCTGTGCAGCGACGCTCCCCATCCAACCTGACAGAGCTTAAGAGGATCTGCAGAGAAGAATGGGAGAAAGCTTGTAGCGTCATAGCCAAGAAGACGAACTGAAATCACTGCCAAAGGTGCTTCAAAGGTACTGAGTAAAGGGTCTGAATAGGTATGTAAAATGTGATTTTATTTATTTATATATATATATATATATATAAATATATATAAATATATATTTATATAAATATATATATATATATATATATTTATATATAAACATTTTCAAAATGTAAAAAAAAAACTGTTTCTTTGTCATTGAGTATTGTGTAGATTGAGGCCAATTTTTTTTTAATCCATTTCAGAATAACACTAACGTAACAAAATGTGGAAAAAGTCAAGGGGTCTGAATAATTTCCGAATGCACTCTATTTGCCCAGGTATTGCTAATTTTTGGTCAATAATGAAAATCCTGGAAAAGTCATGGTGTGTGCCGTTGCTTGAGGAAAGAGAGCTAGAGACATTGCGCAGAAGGTAAAATATTGATATAGCATACAACAGACTAAATAGATAACAGTCCTCAGCCCTGCCAGAAAATCTCACATTGTATAAAAAAAAGAAGAAAAAAGACTGACTTTGGTGTGTTTGAGCAGGGTTGGATCAAAAGCCTGCACACCAAGTAGCTCTCCAGATGGGGGGAGGGTTGACAGACCACATGTTTTATACTGTAGCCTATCGGTGCAGTATTTTACTTTGTGGGGGGTTAAGTGCCTTGCTCAAGGCCACACAGCAGGAGATATACTACATGGGATCAGAGACCAGCAGCCTTCCATTGTCAACACCAGTGATAATAATATGTATTTTGTGAAGTAGTTCCTTGCATTCAGTCACCTTTTTTGCCCATGGTGTTACAGACCATTTCTTTTTGGGGGACAAGTGACAAGTAAAAAAACAAACTCTGTCCCACTTGCCCAAGTGGCTAGAAAAGATCATGTCAAGCCCTGGACCTATATATTTAAAATGTGACTGCAACCACAGAGTACAACACACACCAGGAGGCGGGACAGACAGCAGACTGTCAAACCGGCAGTTTTTCCTTGTCATTGCTCACTTTGTGACTAACATGCGACCATCTTATCAATAGATCGCTAGAATATGCATCTAGCGGGAGAGTGCTCGGCAGACTTTTTTTCTGACTTGAGAATTGTAAAAAAAAAAAAAAAAAAAAAAAAAAAAAAGTAACCTAGTTAATTTAAGTGGGAAAAGTACCTGGCTGACAGGGTAGCGTCTAACCAGCTCTATAGCTGACGCTAGTGGAAAACACTAATCGCCAATGGTGATATAGCCTAGGCCTATATCAAGATAATGCAAACCAGATCACATAGCCTACACATGGAACCTGGCCAAATCATTCAAGTTGCAAACATCTGCTCTAGCGAGCATGGCAGGACGCCTGGGCAGAGAACATCTGTCACTGGCACCTTCAGAACGGGGAGACTGAAGGGCTTTCGAGAGAGGGTGGAGGGGGGTTGGGATCTTACAAAAGCATGTGATAGGGTGGGGAGCTGTGCTCGTTGACCAGGTGTGTATTTGGGCCTCTATGGTTACCATTTGTCTGTGGAATATCAGTTTCCAACTGTTGCTAGACTAGCCAGGGGTTAAATGACACGTTACCCTCCATGATGACACGCAATTACGGGTGACTCCCCATGCTCTCTCTTCTAGATATCACACTGAATCCCCCATTCTTGCCATGGGTACTAAATGGCTATGACGTCACTATCGCCATCCACGCGACTACTTCAAATCGGTGTGATGTGCCACATGTCAGTGTTTTACTCTACGATGCAAAGTAGCATATTATTTAAATCCATTTCCCATTCATATTAGTTTATTTTGTCATTGATGTGTAAATTTCATTTCTGAATACTAGCCCGCAAGGGAGACCATGCAAATTTTTGCCTACGTGGGAAAGTGGAGAAAGGCATTTATTCCATGTGTACTGTACTTCAAACACAGGTTCAATCCGGAGACAGCAACCTGTGGAAAACCCGAACCATCTCCAAAACAAACACTAGCTAGCTAATTTGCTACAGTTACTGTTGCCAAACCGCGAGTCAAGCCGTTTGCTACATTGTCAAGCTCGTTGCAACACTTCAGAGTTTTAACATGAGGATAGCTAGCTAGTTACTTCCTCATTTTTTCACAAAACACGTAACGTTAACACGATTGACATTAGCCTTGCGGATTTCAGAGTAGTCCGAAAACACACCGAATGTTGTAAAATAACTGGCTGCAAATGAAATAAACAAACAGGTTTGTTAGGTAGATATCTAAGTGGTAACGTTCTGACAACTTCTGCCACTTGTTCTACCAGAAAGTACCAACTCAGAGTTCCCAAGTAACATTGAACTCAGGAGTGCATTATTAGTTAACTCACAATCAGTGAAATATTTAATGAATACGTACAAATTTCTTTTTGCCGTCTCCATCTTCATAGTTTTTCTTTTCTTTCTTGTCCTTCTTGCTTTTGGGAGCAGAGGCAGAATTCCCTGAATTAGGATCCATTGTGTAGAGAATTTCCTCAAAAGGGAGAACAAAAATAAATCCACAAACACACCCGGTGATATCCCGATTTTGCCTCGATACAAAGTTATCAAAAGTTGTCCTTTCCGACGAAAAAAAAAATGTATAGCTAAGTACCCTTGAGAACTGACTACAACTATTAGCAAATGGCTAGTTAACTGGTGCTAGACAACCCCAAACCCCTTTTCATCCGCCTGGGATTGAAAAAGGAGGGAAATTCAAAGTACCCCCAAACAGTGGAAAGAAAACGTATTGTAGCTACTCTTGACGACTCTTTGTTGTTGGAACATACAAAACTTTACCAGTACAACAAATGTTGTGCAATTTTCGTTGCAAGGAGAGTCGTCCGTAATCCCCCCTCAAAAACCATTGCGTGCCTCCCTGAGTGTCTGTGCGGTAGTGACTGATGGCTAATGTAATGCTAGCTAGCTAGGCTAAAACTCGGTACAAAAAAAAAAAGATACGGTTCTTCCTACTTCCACAAGTGTTTTTCTATAAGACAAGTTGTTCTTTGTTATATCGCTGTTGACTCCATTATTACAGTCATCTCAAATTCTTTTCCATTACTGGAACAAATTAACTTTCCCGAGTGACAACGTTCAAACCCTTCCACGATAGGCTTCTTCCTGCCATAACAAGTTGGAACGGGTGGGGGAGGACCATGCGCACTAGAACTATTACCTGAGAGATATGACAGATGGATGGGTCAAAGGGCCTTAAGTCATTCTTGTAAATTTGATAAATGTGCACCACAATCACATGTGAAGTAGAATGATGCTAAACAAATGAATAACCTCTTGCTTAATAAAAAGAGAAAAATTGAAATGTAGACTTGAGAAAAGTAGCCTATAATTTCAGAATACCCCCTCCGCTATATTTTTGGGGTCATATTTTACTCGGTCCAACACAACTCCAGCTCAGCTCCAAAATCCTTCACTATGACAAGATCCCTTTAGAACACAACTAGACACAACCACAGAACAAATCTACCAATTAATTTCACTGTGAGATGGTAAATACATGTCTCCTTATAAACTTGCTGATTTGATTCAGGTTATAATTATGTTCCAATTTTACTTAGATTTCAAGGAGAAAGTCTAATCACCAGCGTTAGGCTACCCCTTAGTGGTTAATAAACGAATAACAGGCTCGGGGGAGGATGAGAACAATCCACACCTTTGTTGAATGTTTAATGTTTTATTTTATATTTTTTATTCGGATTTCAATCTTCAACAGCTGATGGAAGGCTTGGTTTAAGAGCTATAGAATAATCAATGGTGTAATCATTTATTGAAAAAATAAAAGGTGTTGATTGTTCTCCATCCTAACTCGGACTATACACTGAGTGTACAAAACATTAAGAAAACCTGCTCCTTCCATGACATAGACTGATCAAGGTGAATCCAGTTGAAAGCTATGATCCCTTATTGATGTCACTTGTTAAATCCACTTCAATCAGTGTATATGAAGGGGAGGAGACAAGTTAAATAAGGATTTTTAAGCATTGAGACAATTGAGACATGGATTGTGTATGTGTGCCATTCAGAGGGTGAAATGGGCAGGACAAAATATTTAAGTTCCTTTGAACGGGGTATGGTAGTAGGTGTCAGGCGCACCAGTTTGTCTGTCAAGAACTGCAACGCTGCTGTATTTTTTACGCTAAACATTTTCCCCGAGTGTATCCCGGTTGAACGCTTTCGACACCTCGTAGAGTCCATGTCCCTACGAATTGAGGCTGTTCTGAGGGCAAAAGGGGGGTGCAACTCAATACTAGGAAGGAGTTCCTAATATTTGGTATACTCAGTGTATAATTTTTTATAGTGATGGAACGTTTGGCTTAAGGGCTATTAAATAAGATATGAATTTTCTCAGAAATTGAAAAATGTTAAGGTGTGGATTGTTCTCCATCCTCCCCTGATTGAGAATATATCATTTCCATAGTGGTGGTAGGTTTAGTTTATGAGCTATTGAAATGAGAATAATAAAAAATAATAATAAAGGTGTAGATTCAGAATATCTCATGTTCATGGCACTGCTTTGAATAAGAGCTATTGAAGATTGAAATCCGAATCTATTTCTCTCCTCTCACAAATTCCAGACCAAAAAGGTCTCCCCTGATTCAAAATGTCCAATTGTCAGTCATGGCATGCTTGGAAAGCCAAATATCCAATATAAAACACATTTTACCTCGGTGTAAAACCAAATGATAACCAATTTGGCTTGGGCGATTTATATCAGCGTTAAGCCATTCATTCCGCGAGAAATTACGCTCGTGTGTGAGTGACGGCTAAATTACAAAAAACTCAAAGAAAGCACGTGATCAGCAAGGATTGCATTCATGAAACCTCGCTTTGTCTCTGGGACATTCAACTATCAATCCGTTTCATCCCATCACATTATCATCATCACCATATGTTGTTCATATATTTATCATATAGATTTAATCATGGTTTTACACAGGACAAGGAATGAAACTTTAAGCGGCAGAATTACACAACAGGCCTACATAAGAGCGCAAATTCATTACAGTGCAGTTATACAAAATGTTGTATATACAAACAAACATAAACATTTATATGCACATAATGACATTAGTCCAGTTTGAAACATGGTGCGTAATAGGCCTCTATCTCATTGTGCCAAATTAACACTTAACGGTTGGTTACGCACAGCGTTTGGACCATGCAGTTGGCAAAAATCGTAAATTCCTCCATGACTACATTCGATAACACAAGTTACCCAGTCCTGGTACAAACGTTACCACCCGATGGGGTAACGGGTTCTACTTGTAGGATGTCCGGGCCTCTCTGAGAGACCTATCGTAGGGCATGGAGGCGAAAAAGGAGGTCCTCAGCTGACAGTTGATGAAGAAGACGATGAGCAGCACGAGCAGAAACAGAACCAGACAGATCACCACGTAGGTTGCCAGGTCTGGTTTGTTCAGCTCTCCGCCCTCCCGCAGTCCACCCCTGTTATCCGTGGGCCTGAGAAGGCCCGCCATGCTCACCGAGCCGTTAGATGCGTTCACGGACCCAGACGCGTGCGTCTGATGGGCCAGACCTAAGTCGAAGTCCGGTGCGTTGGTGGAATTCAGCAGGATTTGCCTCAACATGACCGCTTGCGTCACCCGGTCAACGTTCAACTGGGAAGGGGAGTAAAACACCAGATTTTAAATCACAGACCAATGTAACGATAGGCTACCATAACGTTCAATCATGCAAATGTAGACTATGTGAACGGTTCGCAAACGACCATGAGAACAACGCAATTTAGCTACAGACCCGTGTAAAAGACAATGACGCACAAGGAAGAAATGGAGTGTGTCAAGAAGGCAAAGATAAAAGTGAGTGTTGAGTCAATAATACCCCGTACGAGTCCGCTACTTACTTTGGTGTGTGCAGCGGAGAGTCTCCGCAGGTGAGGTGGAGATCCAGGGAAACAGTGCCCGCATTCCTCAGACTCTGACCGCTCTATCCAATCTCTTCCTGGGAGAACGCGCTCTGGAGAAGCGGTGTTGTTTTGGCACTAAATCACCTGCGCCTACAGACCATATGTCCGTGAGTCACTAATTTAGCCGCAGAACTGAATTCGTATATCCTTGTATGTCGAAGTCACTAAAAATCACCAGAGTTTGTCTAGACTCGTTACCAGTGACGTAAACCGCCAGGAGCTTCTCCGGCTGTAAAATGTTGAGATCATGAGGACGGAACTAGCGATTTGAATACTCGGATTTCTTCGCTGAGATTTCTTACCGTAAACACCTAGCCTATCTGGACTGTAAGTTACCCGTAATGTCGCTAAATGGTGCTACTTGGAATAACCTAGTTGGTAAAGTTTCATAAGACCATCCTTATAAGCACGCAATTTATCTCGTCTGGTTGGTCCAAGTGGGTTCTTAAAGCGCGCTGTAACAAGTGGATTTATCGGGCAGAGAGAGGGTAGACAAGGGTACTCTGGTTCACCGCCGGCTCGTCCTCGCGCACCGCGCACGTTCTTATATCCAGGAAAGGTCGACAAGTCTCGGTTTTGAGTGCCTTCAACTCCAACCGATCCCCCGACGGGAATATCGATCCAGACCCGAAGAGTGGGGTGGGGAGAGAGAAAATTGATAGAAGGTTCAGAGATCCGTCTCCTCTCCGGTAGCGCTATCTCTTTCTCTCCAGGTCGTAGGCTATACAGCTTCCTCCCTGCCTCGGGTTGTGTGTTGTGGATAGATTAGTTACCAAGAGAGGGAGAACGTTGGACGGGCTCGGGGTTGGTTAAGAGATGTCATTGGACAGGGACGAGTTAAAGCCAAGCGTGTCATGTGACGTCTTGTTCCCCTCACTCTTTCCTTCTCTCGCGTTTCTCTCCCAACATGTCCTTCTTCATTTGTGAGAAGGTGAGTGAAACAATTGTTATGTCAGTGCGGAATCTCTCAGGGTGATTAAAACCAAGCAGGTTGTGAGTGGGGGATGAACAGTTAAAGGAACAGCCCCAAACCAGTCCAGCAACTAGGCTGCAAGCTGAATGTATTTCTTTTACCCATCGGGTGTAAATACAGCATGATGCAGTATGATGCAAGTAGGCTACAGTCTTCTGGTAGAGCCTGAAAGTGTAATTTTCTCAGAGCTGGAGTGGATGAGTAAATCCCACCCTGATGTGTCCCAGCTATAAGGACTGAGAGGAGACATTGGGAACGGAGATGTGAGTGTTATTTATATAAACACTATATATACAAAAATATGTGGATACCCCTTCAAATTAGTGGATTCGGCTATTTCAGCCACACCCGTTGCTGACAGTGTATAAAATCGAGCACTCAGCCACACAATCTTCATGGACAAACAATGGCAGTAGAATAGCCTTACTGAAGAGCTCAGTGACTTTCAATGTGGCACCGTCATAGGATGCCACCTTTCCAAAAAGTCAGTTCAGTCAATTCGTCATTCATTCTGCCTAGCTAGTACTGCACTGGTCAACTGTAAGTGCTGTTATTGTGAAGTGGAAACGTCTAGGAGCAAGAACGGCTCAGCCGCAAAGTGGTAGGCCACACCGGCTCACAGAACGGGACCGCCGAGTGCTGAAGCGACTAGTGTGTAAAAATCGTCTGTCCTAGGTTGCAACACTCACTATTGAGTTCCAAACTGCCTCTGGAAGCAACGTCATTACAAGAGAACTGTTCGTCAGGAGCATCATGAGATGGGTTTCCATGGCCGAACAGCCGCACACAAGCCTATAGATTAGAATGCGCAATGCCAAGTGTCGGCTGGAGGGGTGTAAAGCTTAATGACATTTGACTCTGGAGCAGTGGAAACACGTTCACTGGCGTGATGAATCACACTTCACTAATCTGGCAGTCCAACGGACGAATCTGGGTTTGGAGGATGCCAGGAGAACGCTACCTGCCCCAATGCATAGTGCCAACTGTACAGTTTGGTGGAGGCGGAACAATGGTCTGGGTCTGTTTTTCATGGTTTGGGCTGGGTGTCTTAGTTCCAGTGAAGGGAAATCTTAACGCTACAGCATACAATGACATTCTAGATGATTCTGTGCTTCCAACTTTGTGGCAACATTTTTGGGAAGGCCCTTTCCTGTTTCAGCATGACAATGCCACTGTGCACAAAGCGAGGTCCATACAGAAATGTTTTGTTGAGATCGGTGTGGAAGAACTTGACTGGCCTGCACAGAGCCCTGACCTCAACCCCATCGAACACCTTTGGGATGAATTGGAACGCTGACTATGAGCCAGGCCTAATCGCCCAAACATCAGTGCCCGACCTACCTAATGCTCTTGTGGCTGAATGGAAGAAATTCCCCGCAGCAATGTTCCAACATCTAGTGGAAAGCCTTCTCAGAAGATTGGAGGCTGTTATAGCAGCAAAGGGCGGCCAAACTCCATATTAATGCCCATGATTTTGGAATGAGATGTAACAACGAGCATGGTGTCCGCATACGAATGGTCATGTAGTGTATATTCTGGGAAACTCTAATCTGGTATGGAATGGACATTTGGAGATGGTGAGGCTTTATGGATCATAATAGCTGAATGCATGTACAAGCACCCCTATATAAGCCTACAAATCTGAAAGCTTCTTGCCAAAAGTGAGTGGATTGACACATGGTTTCTGAATTCCCAAAGTGCAAATAGCACGCAGTATGTATGAAAATTGATACATTATCATAATAGCCTTGTGTGCCACGCTCATAGTTGTCACGCAGCTGGTAAATGACACCAGTATGATATTATTGTGTTTGGCTGCAGAGAACAACCATTCTCTATAACAACTGTGACAGCCTCCATCACTAACCCTCACTAATACAAGGAGACTAATGGTTCTCTCTCTGTCTCTGTCTCTGTCTCTGTCTCTGTCTCTGTCTCTGTCTCTGTCTCTGTCTCTGTCTCTGTCTCTCTGTCTCTGTCTCTGTCGTTGTCTCTCTCTGTCTTGTCTCGTCTCTGCCTGACTGTCACAATGGAAATCACACTCGCCTGCTGTCAGTTTGGAGAATATGACAGAATGGGCATGAATACAGCACAGCCCCTGAAGAGAAACCACAAAGGCCACACCAAAACATTAGGCATCAGTATATTCTCTATTTTAGAATGAAAGGATATGATGACATTTGTCATGAATATTCAGGTGAAGGTGACCATTGGGCCCATCATTATTATAGTAGGCATTTGGGTATGATTAATACACCACTGCCTTAAAAGGTTGGCTGGCTGGTTCATATTCATGAGCACCTGTCGTGGTCGCAACAGGACGCGTTTGGCAAGGCAAGGACAGACTGACATGGTCCACTGATGGACACATGCACACACACACCTCATAAATATCTGCCAAGCGAGGAAAGATTAAAAAACATTTACAATTGCAGAACAGGAGTTTGATTTCATGTGCAATATAAAATATGATATCTTACAGTACTATCTTTTTACTATCATAACAATATGATACAACAGAATCTATACAACTAGAAAATAGTACAAATAAATAAAAACCTTGTAATGAGTAGGTGTGTCAACTTTTGACTGGTACTGTGTGTGTATAAATATATATGTATGTACAGTTGAAGTTGGAAGTTTACATACACTTAGATTGAAGTCAACAAAACACATTTTTCAACCACTCCACAAATGTCTTGTTAACAAACTATAGTTTTGGCAAGTCGGTTAAGACATCTGCTTTGCATGACACAAGTAATTTTTCCAACAATTGTTTACAGACAGATTATTTCACTTATAATTCACTGTATCACAATTCCAGTGGGTCAGAAGTTTACATACACTAAATTGACTGTGCCTCTAAACAGCTTGGAAAATTCCAGAAAATTATGTCATGGCTTTAGATGCTTCTGATAGGCTAATTGACATCATTTAAGTCAATTGGAATTGTACCTGTGGATGTAGTTCAAGGCCTAGCTTCAAACTCAGTGCCTCTTTGCTTGACATCATGGGAAAATCAAAAGAAATCAGCCAAGACCTCAGAAAAAAATCTGGAGACCTCCACAAGTCTGGTTCATCCTTGGGAGCAATTTCCAAACGCTTGAAGGTACCACGTTCATGTGTACAAACAATAGTACGCAAGTATAAACAACATGGGACCACGCAGCCATCATACCGCTCAGGAAGGAGACGCGTTCTGTCTCCTAGAGATGAACGTATTTTGGTGCGAGAAGTGCAAATCAATCTCAGAACAACAGCAAAGGACCTGGTGAAGATGCTGGAGGAAATAGGCACAAAAGTCTCTATAGCCACAGTAAAATGACACCTATATCGACATAACCTGAAAGGCCGCTCAGCAAGGAAGAAGCCACTGCTCCAAAACCGGCATAAAAAAGCCAGACTATGGTTTGCAACTGTACATGGGGACAAAGATAGTACTTTTTGGAGAAATGTCCTCTGGTCTGATGAAACAAAAATAGAACTGTTTGGTCATAATGACCATTGTTATGTTTGGAGGAAAAAGGGGGAGGCTTGCAAGCCGAAGAACACCATCCCAACCGTGAAGCACGGGGGTGGCAGCATCATGTTGTGGGGATGCTTTGCTGCAGGAGGGACTGGTGCATTTCACAAAATAGATGGCATCATGAGGTAGGAAAATTATGTGGATGTATTGAAGCAACATCTCAAGACATTAGTCAGGAAGTGAAAGCATGGTCGCAAATGGGTCTTCCAAATGGACATTGACCCAAGCATACTTCCAAAGTTGTGACAAAATGGCTTAAGGACAACAAAGTCAAGGTATTGAAGTGGCCATCACAAAGCCCTGACCTCAATCCTATAGAACATTTGTGGGCAGAACTGAAAAAGTGCGTGCGATGGAGTCCTACAACCCTGACTCAGTTACACCAGCTCTGTCAGGATGAATGGGCCAAAATTCACCCAACTTATTGTGGGACGCTTGTGGAAGGCTACCCGAAACGTTTGACCCAAGTTAAACAATTTAAAGGCAATGCTACCAAATACTAATTGAGTGTATGTAAACTTCTGACCCACTGGGAATGTGATGAAAGAAATAAAAGCTGAAATAAATCATTCTCTACTGTTATTCTGACATTTCACATTCTTAAAATAAAGTGGTGATCCTAACTGACCTAAGACAGGGAATTTCTACTTGGATTAAATGTCAGGAATTGTGAAAAACGGAGTTTAAATGTATTTGGCTAAGGTGTATGTAAACTTCCAACTTCAACTGTATATGTATATACAGTACCAGTCAAAAGTTTGGACACACCTACTCATTCAAGGGTTTTTCTTTAGTTTTACTATTTTCTACATTGTAGAATAGTAGTGAAGAGATCAAAACTATGAAATGACATGTGGAATCATGTAGTAACCAAAAAAGTGTTAAAACCTCTACAGCACCGGTGGGCAATTCCAGTCCTCCAGGGCCTAATTGATGTCACTGATTTTGCCCCAGCTAACACACCTGACTCCACACACCTAATCATGATCTTCAGTTTATAATGCAATTTGATTAATGAGCTGTGTTTGCTAGGGACGGAGAAAAAGTGTGACACCAATCAGGCCCTCGAAGACTGGAGTTGCCCACCCCTGTTCTATGGGATCGGTAGGTTCCCCACGGGACGGTTGAGCGAACGTAGGCTAATGTGATTAGCATGAGGTTATAAGTAACAAGAAATTTCCCAGGACATAGACATATCTGATATTGGCAGACAGCTTACATTCTTGTTAATCTACCTCCCGGGTGGCGCAGTGGTCTAAGGCACTGCATCGCAGTGCTAGCTGTGCCACCAGAGATTCTGGGTTCGAGTCCAGGTTCTGCCTCGACCGGGAGGCTCTTGGGGCAGTGCACAACTGGCCCAGCGTCGTCCGCGTTAGGGAGGGTTTGGCCGGCAGAGATATCCTTGTCTCATCGCACACTAGCAACTCCTGTGGCGGGCCGGGCGCAGTGCATGCTGACCAGGTCGCTAGGTGTACGGTGTTTCCTCCGACACATTGGTGCGGCTGGCTTCCGGGTTGGATGTGCGTTGTGTCAAGAAGCAGTGCGGCTTGGTTGGGTTGTGTTTCGGAGGATGCATAGCTCTCTCCCGGGTCCGTACGGGAGGTGCAGCGATAAGACACTAGACACTACCAATTGGGGAGAAAAAGGGGTAAAATAAAAAAATCTTGTTAATCTAACTGCACTGTCCAATTTACAGTAGGTATTGCAATGAAATAATACCATGCTATTGTTTGAGGAGAGTATACAGTCATGAATTTAAATGTATTAATAAACCAATTAGACACATGGGCAGTCTTGATACATAATTTCTTTGTATTACCTTTTGACAGATCTAATTCTCCTACATTAATTTAACATTTCCACAAACTTCAAAGTGTTTCTTTTCAAATGGTATCAAGAATATGTATGTCCTTGCTTCAGATCCTTAGCTACAGGCAGTAAGATTTGGGTATGTAATTTATGCAAAAATTGGGGGGGAAAAGGGGCGGATCCTTTTTAAACAAATCAAAACAGATTTTAGATTCTTCAAAGTAGCCACCCTTTGCCTTGATGACAGCTTTGCACACTCTTGGCATTCTCTCAACTAGCTTCATGAAGAATGCTTTTCCAACAGTCTTGAAGGAGTTCCCACATATGCTGAGCACTTGTTGGCTGCCTTTCCTTCAATCTGCAGTCCAACTCATCCCAAACCATCTCAATTGGGTTGAGGTCGGGTGATTGTGGAGGCCAAGTCATCTGATGCAGTACTCAATCACTCTCCTTCTTGGTCAAATAGCCCTTACACAGCCTGGAGGTGCGTTTTGGGTCATTGTCCTGTTGAAAAACAAATGATTGTCCCACTAAGCACAAAACAGATGGGATGGCATATCGCTACAGAATTCTGTGGTGATCATGCTGGTTAAGTGTGCCTTGAATTCTAAATAAATCACTGACAGTGTCACCAGCAAAGCACACCCACACCATCACACCTCCTCCATGCTTCACCGTGGGAACCACACATGCAGAGATCATCTGTTCACCTACTCTGCGTCTCACAAAGACACGGTGGTTGGAAACAAAAATCTCAAATTTGGACTCATCAGACCAATGAACAGATATACACTGGTCTAATGTCCATTGCTCGTGTTTCTCTGCCCAAGCAAGTCTCTTCTTATTATTGGTGTCCTTTAGTAGTGGTTCCTTTGCAGCAATTCAACCATGAAGGCCTGAGTCACGCAGTCTCCTCTGAACAGTTGATGTTCAGATGTGTCTGTGGCTTGAACTCTGTGAAGCATTTATTTGGGCTGCAATTTCTGAGGCTGGTAACTAATGAACTCATCCTCTGCAGCAGAGGTAACTCTGGGTCTTCCTTTCCTGTGGCGGTCCTCATGAGAGCCAGTTTCATCATAGCGCTTGATGGTTTTTGCGACTGCACTTGAAGAAACTTTCAAAGTTCTTGAAATGTTCCAAATTGACTGACCTTCATGTCTTAAAGTAATGATCGTTTGTCTTTGCTTATTTGAGCTGTTCATGCCAGAAATTCCGGAAATGAACTTTTTTGTTGTTGTTCTTTTCTCCTTAGGGGTGGATCAGCTTAATATTGCGGAAAGAATGTTGCTTCCATCAATGTAATTGTCTGCGTCATTTCCAGTCCCCCATATATTTTTGGGGTAAATATATCCATATACATACACGCATGCATACATGTACACATATATACATACACATACCTATATAGACATACTTTTTTAGAATATACCTTTATTATTCCCCGCAAACCCTACCACCCTTCCCCCAATTGGAGTAAACTAATAAACAATAACACTTAAGCTTCTACCTTCAGTTTATATATCTTATACACCTTTTACAGACACAATATATTTGACAATAGTTATATTTTGTTTGTTTTTAGTCCTTCCTCTGTTTCTGATGTCCATCCAGTTTGATTTCTATTTGTAACTGTGCTATTTCACCAAAGTTCTGAACCTATATCCATTTTACAGACCCTGTATGTTTTACATTTGTTGTCTTGTTATTATTCCCACCCTTCAGCTCCATTCAACCCCTCCCATCTATCTCTCAACGTCATCCATTTAGGATTTCTAGGCACACTTGTTAATTCAAATACTTTCCAGGTGACTCATGAAGCTGGTTGAGAGAATGCCAAGAGTGTGCAAAGCTGTCATCAAGGCAACGGGTGGCTACTTTGAAGAATCTCAAATATTAACTATATTTTGATTTGTTTCACACATTTTTGGTTACTACAAGATTCCATATGTGTTATTTCATAGTTTTGATGTCTTCACTATTATTCTACAATGTAGAAAATAGTAAAAATTGAAAGAGTAGGTGTGTCCAAATATTTCACTGGTACTGCATATAACTAATGTCACTGGAGCCAAAGGATATATTATAAAAACAAACAACCCCAAAACAAAACAACGACCAAACATGGTGTGGTGTAACCTTGGTGTGGTGTAATTTCATCTTCAATAGCTTCCTTTCCTTCTCTCCTCTCCCTAATGTATTCATTTAAACTACATGGAAGGCATACATGTGAAACGGAATCCTATTTAGTGCTTCCATCTATTATACTCCCAAGTAAGAGGACATAAGAGGTAGTGGTAGAGTATGATCTACATAATCATGTCAAATTCCTTTATATAAAAGACCTAGCCCACTGCATTTCAAAAGACATGTGGACAACTATGTGAAATATGATCACCTTGTTATGCACTGCACTGCTATGCAACAGAAACCAAAACATAGGAAATGCTAAGAGGCGTTCAGACCCCAGTCCTTGGTTAAATCTCCTCGTCGCAGCTGTACACAGATATAGCCGTGAGTCATGTTTACATATATGGAAGGGAAAACATCCAAGTAATTGTGACGAGTCAAGAGATTATAATAGCTTTTCTCGAGTGACACTCTTTCTCTGTAGGCCTACTCTGCTACAGACTCACCACACGCTCTTCCATCCCCCCCTCTGCTCAGCACCCAATGAGAATGACCCACTTTCCCAGTGCTCCGCTGTCCAACTCGATCTCTTTACATTCCTCTGGGTGACAGTCTCACCCGTATTTGCGAAATTCCGATCCCGTCTCCTGACATGAGGTCGACAAGCGGCTTGCGTGGACACAGAGAGGGGCAACCATCAGATAACTAAATATATAAATAAATATATAGGTGTTCAAAGATGCCTTGCTCCATAGATAATTGTGTTCATTATACAGCTCTGCTCATTAGCTGGTAACCCCTGACAATGCATTTTTGATTATCAACGCCGCATTAGAATTCTCACCCAGCAGTACGGAGGTAGGCTTCATTAGGGACCGCGCCAATCTGAGTGACTCTCTCTCTCTCTTTCTTCTCTCTCTCTCTCTCTCTCTCTCTCTCTCTCAGACACACTCGGCTCTCTCATTGTCTCTCTCTCTCTTTCTATGGCTCTTTCTTATCAACACATGCATCCAAGAAAGAAAGAAAGACAAACGTCAATTGATGGATCAGCAAGGGATCACGTTCACAATACATATGAAAAGTGTTTTTGTCTCTGTCTTGTAAAATATTTGACAAGGGAACAGAGAGGTTATTGAGACAGTCCTGAGAGAGAGAGAGATAGAGAGGCCAGTGTGATTGTGCAGGAGTGCTTTTTGCGATGAGACATAATCGTCCCCAGCGGGGGCTGAGGACGAGTCGACAGGGATTAGGTACACAGCACACACATCCACCCCCTTCCCGCCGCTGGGTGCCGCTCACTGGAGCGCCGCAGTGCCATGCAGTGTGTTTTGAAGGAAGGTCGACTTTGACTCTGTGATATAATCCCTCATATGCCTCATTCAATGTTTTGACTTTCCTCAAATACTGTAACGTTCTCCCACCAAAACTGGATTCAGGTGTTTTAGTGTTACAGTAGATACACTTCTCATAAATGTAAACGGTGTGAACTCAACCTAAGCATACTATTTTCAATAACAATTTCCCCCAAAATGAAATAATACCACTGGAGCCAGAGGATATGTCTGAGAGATACGAGTGTCTCTGTATGTTTCTATAATTGGATGGGTATTACATCTTGGGAGGGCAGCAACATCATTTCAAGACCCACATTCAGGTCACTACAGTCACTTAATAGAGGCGAGAGGAATGTCTTCTCATAGCCCTATTAATGTCCTACAGACAGGCCAGGGATAAAGCTGACAGGCCAGCGACAGAGGTGCGTGTGTGGGGGACATACTGTAGAGCAATGGTTCCCAAACTGTGCGTCCCGGCATGGGTCCAGGTGGATTGTGGGATGACATTTGAATTTATTTAAATTTGGGATGGAAAAAACGCTTTCAATGTAAACTTCAACAACTTAAACCAAATGAAAAGTTTTTAAAAAGATAATGGACCTACATATATTTTTTAATAATAGCCTAAAGTCTTTGAGAACTTACAATCAACAAAATTAAAGCTAGACAATCAGGCCCCCATTGATTTTGTTAGAATGTTAATAGCATAAGCATTAGCCATGTCAAAATGCGTAGAATTGCAGAAAATTTGCTTAAAAACGGCACATTCTTCTCTCAGCTCCATGGCAAAATGTATTGAATTGCAGAAAATATTGCAACATTTATTTGAGCTCCATGACAAAATGTGTAGAATTAGCTTGAAAGGGGCAATCTGTAGTAGCTACATACATTGTTTGGACTTATAAATGAATGATGTGTACCCATTGATTCTTAAAGAATAAAACTTATAAATGCATCATGAGCTTAGTTCAACTGACGTTTTGGCTTTACCCCAATGTTTGTAAGCAAAGTAAATCTAAACAAACACTATATAGATTCAAAAAGTTTCAGTCCGTGCTTCCATAGCGCTGTATGTGAAATTGGGGACAAAGACCTCAGCTTTTTACATAAACAGGTAGCAGGGAAAACACTTTGTTATTGTTTCAACTGCTGACTGCCGCATTAAAATGGAAAAATGTTCTCTCCACTGCCAAGATTTTATTTTCTACTTATGCTTTGGTCTGTGTATGTTTTTTCACCGTTCAAACATTATCGCGGGTCGCGACGCAAAAGACACCTGAATTGGTGTGTCCCGAAGCTAAAAAAAGTTTGGGGACTACTGCTGTAGAGTATGCATGATCAGGCCTCTCAATGTGTGTTGTATACACAAAGCCCTTAGTCCCCTTCAGCCGTAATACAGCTTACCTCCATCAGAACTGAGTGTCCCTGCCGCCAACCTAGAGCACCCAGACCAGACCCAAAACACAAAGGCTGGTAACAGCCAGACACAGACACAGACACAGCTGCTTTGAAAAAATACTTGACACACACATGACCCTTTTCAGTCCATCCAGTTACTTGTAATTTAAAAAAATAAAAAAATAAAGCATTCTTCATTTGCTGAGTTTGAATTGATTCACACACTTAACATTGTTTCATTGGTAACCTCAGTCCAAACACGCCTTTTTCCATTAAAAGATGGATGTTCGTGTTGTCTTGCTCTGTCTGTAATATCTGGAAACTGATTTTGAATGTCTAGTCTGATAGCAGGGGTAATGTAGGGGATCAGTGGCAGGTCCTCTGTTAGTGGTTACATGGCTTCAAACATGCTGCATTGGCTCCTTCTCTTCTCTGATGGTTCTTGTCTGACTGCAGTCAAGATACACGCAAACAACGATTTCGGTATGCAAATGACTCCCCCTCTCAATTTTCATAATTATCTTCCTTTTCTTCCCTCTGCCTCCTCTTTTCACCTCCGCTGGAAATTACTGGGCAAATGATGATTTTCCTTCAGTGTATTGTACATCAAAAGCCCTGGCTGAATGAGGGCTCTGTACAATTAGTCACTTGACTATCCTCTCAGAAACATGAAATACTGTTTTATTTTCATCTGTTCCAGAGCCAGAGCCATTCACATCCACAACAATCAGACAAGGAACACATCTCCAAATGAAAAGTCTCCGGAACATGACACTTGAAAAAAACAAAAAAAATCTGTTTCTACGAGATAATTGTTTTCCCTTCACCACAGTGCTCTTATGGAAATCACATCCACTCCAGAATATTTGGTTCTAAGGCTCAATTTATTATTGAATGCATAGAAATGTGTCTGTCCCAATTTGACATGATTGGTAAAAGCAGAGTGGATTGTGCTCTTTTCTTTCTTCAGACATATGTTTTGCTGAGTCAAGCCATCCAAGATGCCAGCCATCTCCCATCAGGGCTGATCTCAGGTCAGCTCTCCTTGCTCTCACCCTTTCCATTAACCTCCTAACATCAACACTGACCATGGACCAGTTTGTTTACAGCGCAAAATCAATACAAGAAGGACCCAGTGTCTTATAAGATATTCTGCTTAGGATGCCATTTTGGCTTCCTAAAACTGCTGCGTAATACCAGAAGTCGGTGTCGGGACGGGACGGGGACGGGGGGATGCGCAGGTGTTCGTGTAACAGTATAACTTTAGTCGCGCACCACCGCTAACTAGCTAGCCATTTCACATCCGTTACATTCGCTCTAGTGAGCCATGAGGCAAAGGGACCAGAGCTGCCTCGTTAGCATGTACCCCACTGCACCACATGGCCTTCTCTTTAAAGAACACAAACAAGTAGCAGAGGTGAATAACAGAGCATGGTAAGTGTCTGCTCTGTGCCTGTTGTTGATTAGAGGGTGGTTTTGGCTGGGTCACTGGTTGGCGGGGTGGATGGTAGGCTGTAGGGGACCTGGGGATCAAGCAGGGAGAGGAAGAGAAGAGATAAGCACACAGCTAATTACACGCTGTTGAACTGCTTCCAGTGTCACCTGGTCTCTCTCTCTCTCACACACACACACACACACACACACACACACACACACACACACACACACACACACACACACACACACACACACACACACACACACACAGAGAGAGAGAGAGACAATGCAACAAGTACCTGAGAGAGGGGGAGGAGGAGGGAGAGAGGGAGGGATAGAGAGGAGTGAGAACAACTAATGACCCTGCAGAGGAGCAGTCTGTTCTGAAAAACAGACAAGGAGTTAATGTTTTTACCAACTTTTTCTCCCCAATTTCAGTCTTGTTTCATCGCTGTTACTCCCCAACAGGCTCGGAAGAGGCTGTCGAGTCATGCGTCCTCCGAAACATGACCTGCCAAGCCGCGCTTCTTAACAGCCCCTCGCTTAACCCGGAAGCCAGCCACACCAATGTGTCGGAGGAAACACCGTTAAACTGACGACCGTCATCAGCTTGCAGGTGCCCGGCCCGCCACAAGGAGTCGCTAGAGCGCGATGAGCCAAGTAAAGCACCACCGGCCAAACCCTCCCCTAACCCGGACGACGCTGGGCCAATTCGGAGCCGCTGTATGGGACTCCCGGTCACGGCCGGTTGTGACACAGCCTGGGATCGAACCCCAAGCTGTAGTGACGCCGCATTACTGCGATGCAGTGCCTTAGACCGCTGCACCACTCGGGAGGTCAAGGAGTTAATGCTTTGTAAGTGTATGGACATATACATCTCTGTGTCAATGTGTGTGTGTTCACTCTTATTGCTCTCTAATATCTGTAGCTGCATACCTGCTAAGACCTGCACCGTAGACCTCTATTTGCACCTTAAAGACTATCTGCACCGACTCTCCACACATCCAAACCTTTCACACAAGCACACAAATGCACACATACTCATGCATGCATGCACGCACGCGTGCACAAACACGCACACTCAAACACACACACAGTTTTATAAATAACCTCCAATACCTGGACGCCGATACAGTTGAAGTTGGAAGTTTACATACACCTTAGCCAAATACATTTAAACTCAGTTTTTCACTATTCCTGACATTTAATCCTAGTAAAAATTCCCTGTTTTAGGTCAGTCGGGTAGCCTTCCACAAGCGTCCCACAATAAGTTGGCCCATTCCTCCTGACAGAGCTGATGTAACTGAGTCAGGCTTGTAGGCCTCCTTGCTCACACACGCTTTTTCAGTTCTGCCCACACATTTTCTATAGGATTGAGGTCAGGGCTTTGTGATGGCCACTCCAATACCTTGACTTTGTTGTCTTTAAACCATTTTGCCACAACTTTGGAAGTATGCTTGGGGTCATTGTCCATTTGGAAGACCCATTTGCACCAAACTTTAACTTCCTAACTGATGTTTTGAGATGTTGCTTCAATGTATTCACATAATTTCCCCTCCTCATGATGCCATCTATTTTGTGAAGTGCACCAGTCCCTCCTGCAGCAAAACACCCTCACAACATGATCCTGCCACCCCCGTGCTTCACGGTTGGGATGGTGTTCTTCGGCTTGCAAGCCTCCCCCTTTTTCCTCCAAACATAACGATGGTCATTATGGCCAAACAGTTCTATTTTTGTTTCATCAGACCAGAGGACATTTTTCAAAAAGCATGATCTTTGTCCCCATGTGCAGTTGCAAGCCATAGTCTGGCATTTTTTTAGGGCAGTTTTGGAGCAGTAGCTTCTTCCTTGCTGAGCAGCCTTTTAGGTTATATCGATATAGGACTCTTTTTACTATGGATATAGATACTTTTGTACCTGTTTCCTCCATCATCTTCACCAGGGCCTTTGCTGTTGTTCTGGGATTGATTTGCACTTTTCGCACCAATGTACGTTCATCTCTAGGAGACAGAACGCGTCTCCTTCCTGAGCGGTATGACGGCTGCGTGGTCCCATGGTGTTTATACTTGCGTACTATTATTTGTACAGATGAACGTGGCACCTTCAGGCATTTGAAAATTGCTCCCAAGGATGAACCAGACTTGTGGAGGTCTATCATTTCTTTCTGAGGTCTTGGCTGATTTCTTTTGATTTTCCCATGATGTCAAGCAAAGAGGCACTGAGTTTGAAGATAGGCCTTGAAATACATCCACAGGTACAATTCCAATTGACTCAAATTATGTCAATTAGCCTATCAGAAGCTTCTAAGCCATGACATCCATTTCTGTAATTTTCCAAGCTGTTTAAAGGCACAGTCAACTTTGTGTATGTAAACTTCTGACCCACTGCAATTGTGATACAGTGAATTATAAGTTAAATAATCTGTCTGTAAACAATTGTTGGAAAAATGTACTTGTGTCATGCACAAAGTAGATGTCGTAACCGACTTGCCAAAACTATAGTTTGTTAACAAGAAATTTGTGGAGTGGTTGAAAAATGAGTTTTAATGACTCCAACCTGAGTGTTTGTAAACTTCCGACTTCAACTGTATCTCATTTCTCGAAAAGTATTTGTTGATTGAGTGTCGTCCGGTAGGCTAAGTATCAGGGCAGAAGAGTACTGAATGTTTACCAAACCTCAGGGAATAGAGTTTACCGATGGATGAAGAGATTTGTATTAATTAGGGATCCCCTTTAGCTGCTGCCAAGGCAGCAACTACTCTTCCAGGGGTCCAAACAAATTAAGGCCCATTACACATTAAACAAAACAGTACATCATATAACATTATTACACCACTACATATCTACAATACAAAATGTATAATACCACCATTCAACAATATTACAATGTACGTGTGTGTAGAGTGCGTCTATAGCAGCTTCCCACAAGAATGGGCTTTAGGTGAGGCAGATGGAACATGTAGCCATCTTACTTCAACAGTACTTAACATGAGATCCTCTCTAAGCTTTACAGGAATGTGGTTCTTAATATAGACCGCAACACCGCCCCCATTGGCATTTCTGTATTTTATGTAGATGTTATAACCATGTATTGCTACCACTGTATCGTCAAAGGTATTATCTAAGTGAGTTTCAGAGATAGTCAGAATATGAATGTCATCTGTTACTAACAAGTTAATGACTTCATGAACCTTGTTTCTTAGGCTACATATGTTAACGTGGGCTATTTTTAGCACTTTTCTGGGATGCTTGATTGTTTTCATTGCTTTACTGGGAAACTTAGCAGAAGTAGACATGCTGGTGTTATTTATGTTAATGCAGGGTGAGCTGGTTCATAGGCTCATGATTACTGCATACAATAGCTGTGGGATCAGCAGAGGCATTCATGGCAGTTAGAGGGACATAAATTAGGTTACTTACATTGTGTCTTCCAACACCCCTAGGATAATGTAAATTTGCTGTAGCATTATGACAACTCAGAAACACAATGGCAGGGATTAACTGAGCTGGGCTTGGGTCATTGATAAGTCATTGTCTCAAAGCAGCCTTATAATTCTGTGAAAGGATCCAGGAACACAAATGATTTGGATGAATCCCATCCTCCTTATAAAATGATATTTGTTTCCAGAAGGTATAAGAATTGTGAATAAATGTTACACCCACAGAGCTGCAATAGTTTCATATCCAGTTATGGAGGTTATACAAGTCTGCTGGAACGTTCAATGACATGATTTAGGGAGGGTAGAGGGCCAGATATTATAGGGCATTTGTTGGTGTCAAGCAGTGACGCAATCAATTCTTTAAAATCCATCTTCATCTGTTCTGGGCTGTCCTTCATAATGTCATTGAATCCCACATGAACTATGATAGACTCAATTTCCTAATACTGGTTTCAAATGTTTTAGCGCAGCTTAGTGATGTCTTGTACTTGTGCTCCTGGACAGCACAGCGTTTTTGCCACAGTGACTGAGACATTTCTCACTGTTGAAGTGCCCAATACAATGGCTGGAGAAGGGAATGGAGAAATCCGCCCATTCCTACCCCTTACACAATTCGTTGAACCTTTTCACGGGCCCACGTGAAGCAGGATAGCGTACGCCCGCTGCTCCTGGCGATATGTTTAGACCTCCCACAGCAGTCAGATAGTTGGAGCGTAGTTGGAGTCAGCGTAGTTGGAGTCAGCGTAGTTGGAGTCAGCGTAGTTGGAGTCAGCGTAGTTGGAGTCAGCGTAGTTGGAGTCAGCGTAGTTGGAGTCAGCACCGCCATCGCAGACACAGGCAATCCCAGCGATGGAGGTAAAGATAGATCAGGCACCAGTGCAGTAAAGCTATTCCTTATGTCAATCTGCTCCGAACCTCTCGCTGTCACTCCTGTCCACTTAGCAGCAAGCCGCTGCCTTTGGTTTCCGCGACTTGTGACATGGGACCAGAGCTAATTGGAACAACCTTCCTGCTGTTCTCCATCTACTTTCTCCAAGATGGAGAAAGAGAAGCAGATGGAGATGACTTCCTTGGCAGGCAAGTTCCAGGAAGCACGGAGCATTCAGATAGTGAGAGATGACAAGGCGGGGAAACAGGCCCGAGTGGCGTCCAGCCATAGGAGTAAAGAATGAGAAAGTTCCAATTTGCGTTTTCCCCATAAGTTCGCGCAGACGTGAGCTTTGTTTGCTAAGTATAGCCACTTCATTCTGTACTCCTACTCTAGCAAACAATTGCCGCATTGGAACTCATTGGACAAGAGCGTAATAAACACAGCTTCTACAGTGCTGGAAACATTTGTTCGCTATTCCAAGCGAAGCGTGCTCCATTGCAACCTAGCTAGCTAGCTAGCTGGCTAGTTGGTAGCAGGTGTTGACACAAACCTTTAAGAAAAAAAAATTACAAAAATTAAAATAAAACAAAGTAAAACTTCGGAAACAACAGGCCGAAGCAACAGGTCGAGGCGCAGGAGGTATATACGAGTTCTTGACAGGAAATGACACTCATCGACAACTCATGGGGGACAATCCAAACTACACCAGAGAGAGGGTGTCAGGTTTACTGTCACACACACAAGGTATTATTGGGCAAGACCCTTGGAGGTCAGACAAATATTAGAGGGAAAGTTGAATAAGAGCACTGAATATATAAAATAAATAGTATTTCTGTGTACTGGGAAAAGCACACCCGAGACAACCTTAGTTGCCATGGAAATAGGACTGTTCATCTTTGGGTTGGAGAGCTGTGTTTGCATGTGTGTGTGTGCACGTGTGCATGCATGTGTTTTTTCCCCCCGTTGTGCATCTTCATGACTGAATACCACATAAGGCCGGTAGATTCACTTTTAAAGCTGTAATATGTAACGTTTTGGGCGACCCGAGAAAATTCACATAGAAATGTGAGTTATAGATCTGTCTGTCACACCCTGATCTGTTTCACCTGTCTTGTGATTGTCTCCACCCCCTCCAGGTGTCGCTTATTATCCCTGGTGTATTTATCCCTGTGTTTCCTGTCTCTCTGTGGCAGTTCGTCTGGTATGTTTTTCAAGTCAACCAGCGTGTTTTCCCGTACTCCTGCTTCTATTCTCTTTTTGCTAGTCCTCCCGGTTTTTGACCCTTTCCTGTTTTCTGGTCTCTGTACCCGCCTGCCTGACCATTCTGCCTGCCCTGACCTCGAGCCTGCCTGCCACTCTGTAGCCCCAGGACTCTGAACTGGTTTTGACCTTTTGCCTGTCCACGACCATTCTCTTGCCTGCCCCTTTTAGATTGTTTAATACATATCAAGACTCAAACCATCTGCCTCCCGTGTCTGCATCTGGGTCTCGCCTTGCGCCCTTATACTGTCATTCTCATTGAAAGCAAGTCTAAGAAGAAGTAGATTGGTTCCATGTGCACTATTTCTATGCTTCCAGTTTTTAATTTTCCGTTTTGTACACCAGCTTCAAACACCTTAAAATACAATATTTTTGTTTATGGAAAATATATTTCACAGCAGTTTAGATGGTACAATTCTTATGTACACAATACTTGCTTGTTTTGTCACATAAATTGAAATTAGGTACACTATTAGCATTTTAGCAACCAGGAAATGGCGGAACGATTTCTGTATAGTGCATCTATAAAGCTGACTTTTACAGGAGTTACTGGCCCCATCCTGTTTACCTACAGACTATACAGTGAGGTATATACAGTGCCTTTGGAAAGTGTTCAGACCCCTTGACTTTTTCCACATTTTGTTACATTACAGCCTTCTTCTAAAATTGATAAAATAATTTTGTTCCTCATCAAGAGCCCATAATGACAAAGCAAAACTGAAACATGACATTTACATAAGTATTCAGACCCTTTACTCAGTACTTTGTTGAAGTACTTTTGGCAGTGATTACAGCCTCGAGTCTTCTTGGGTATGATGATACAAGCTTGGCACACCTGTATTTGGGGAGTTTCTCCCATTATTTTCTGCAGATCCTCTCAAGCTCTGTTAGGTTGGATGGGGAGTGTCTCTGCACAGCTATTTTCAGGTCTCTCCAGAGATGTTCGATCGGGTGGCCCTGGCTGGGCCACTCAAGGACATTCAGAGACTTGTCCCGAAACTTCTGCGTTGTCTTGGCTGTGTGCTTAGGATCGTTGTCCTGTCGGAAGGTGAACCTTCTCCCCAGTCTGAGGTCCTGAGTACTCTGGAGCAGGTTTTCCTCAAGGATCTATCTGTACTTTGCTCCGTTCATCTTTCCCTCGATCCTGACTAGTTTCCCAGTCCCTGCTGCTGAAAAAAATCCCCACAGCATGATGCTGCCACCACCATGCTTCACCGTAGGGATGGTGCCAGGTTTCCTCCAGATGTGACTCTTGTCATTCAGGCAAAATAGTTCAATCTTGGTTTTATCAGACCAGAGAATCTTGTTTCTCATGGCCTGAGTCCTTTAGGTGCCTTTTGGCAAACTCCAAGTAGCTGTCATGTGCCTTGTACTGAGGAGTGGCTTCCGTCTGGCCACTCTACCATAAATTCCTGATTGGTGGAGTGCTGCAGAGATGGTTGTCTTTTTGGAAGGTTCTCTCATCTCCACAGAGGAACTCTGGAGCTCTGTCAGAGTGACCATCGGGTTCTTGGTCACCACCAAGGCCCTTCTCCCCCGATTGCTCACTTTGGCTGGGCGGCCAGCTCTAGGAAGAGTCTTGGTGAGTTCCAAACTTCTTCAATTTAAGAATGATTGAGGCCACTGTGTTCTTGGGGACCTTCAATGCTGCATAAAGTTTTTGGTACCCTTCCCCAGATCTGTGCCTCAACACAATCCTGTTTCGTAGCTCTACGGACAATTAATTCTACCTCATGGCTTGGTTTTTGCTCTGACATTCACTGTCAACTGTGGGACCTTATATAGACAGGTGTGTGCCTTTCCAAATCATATCCAATCAATTGAATTTAGCACAGGTGGACTCCACTCAAGTTGTAGAAACATCTCAAGGATGATCAATGGAAACAGGATGCACCTGAGCACAATATCGAGTCTCATAGCAAAGGGTCTGGAAACTTATGTAAAACATTTTTTTTATAGATTTGCAAAAATGTCTAAACTGTGTTCGCTTTGCCATTATGGGGTATTGTGTGTAGATTGATGAGAGGAAAAAATAATTTTATCCAATTTAGAATAAGGCTGTGATGTAACGAAATGTGGAAAAAGTCATGGGGTCTGAATTCATTCCGAGTGCACTGTCGTGTACTTTTAGACTTTTACTCAAGTAGTGTTTTACTGGGTGACTTTCACTTTTACTTGAGTCATTTTCTATTAAGGTATCTTTAATTTTACTCACGTATGACAACTGGGTACTTTTTCCACCACTGGGCTTACCCGTGCTAGTATGACTTAGAATGCGTCTCAACCAATCACAATGCTTGTTTTGACCAACCCATTGTAGAACAATCACATTGTGACAATGTTCCCACAAGGTCATGTGTGTTTTCTTTAATTTTAATACATATACACGTACAGTACACACACGTAGACAAACACACACACACACACACTGAACAAGGTCTGAATGCACAGAGTTTGGGGGAAGTCTGAACAGTTTTTGCAGGATGTTTCGGTTGCGTAGGTAGGGTTGCTAGCTGACATTTGTTTAATTGAGTGGAATGGAGGAATTATGAATGAATGATACATGCTTGTGTGTGTGCATTGTGCTTGTCTGTGTCATCAGTGGATGACTGTCAGAATGTGTGTACAGTAGGCCGACACAATATCTATCGGCCCACATTTGCCCAGAGGGGTATACTACAAAGCAGGATTAATCAGTTAGCAGACTAACTTTGATAAGCAACCAGAAAAAAGACGTTGATTTTATGGTTAATTAAAAAAGCTAATCTTAGATATATTTTTGTTTTTTAAATCAATTAGACCATGCTCATTTCAAGCTTATATTTCTACAACAAAAATGTATCAGAATGTTTCAACAAGTTAGCTGGCTGACTCCATAGTCCTGTTTTCCATTGTACTCCTCAGGTTGTGTGTGTGTGTGTGTCCACAGTATATTTTCACAATGCATAAGTAGACTGTTTGCGCAGTGTGTGGCGGTGCCCTTGCCAGTGCGTAAGGACACAGAATGACGTTGTCGCCAGATGTTCGGTTTTGCTTGGGTGCGTGTCATTGAGTTAACAACGGAACAATCATATTTGATCAGCTCAATAAAATCACATGGTCCAGACTGATTAATAAAACAGAATGAATCAAACACAATATCCAGTTTATTCCTTTTAATTCAAGATCAAAATATACAATCTTTTTTATCAATATTTTCCCCATACAAGTGAAAAATACAGTATCTTGAGTCTCTATTCTGTTTTGTTGTCTGTGAATGAAAATGTTAAGGGTTTTTTAACAATGATGAACTCTTCCAATTGCCATATAGTGGCAAGAAAAAGTATGTGAACCCTTTCGAATTACCTGGATTTCTGCATAAATATGTCATACAATTTGATCTGATCTTCATCTAAGTCACAACAATAGACAAACACAGTCTGCTTAAACTAATAACACACAAACAATTATACTTTTTCATGTCTTTGTTGAACACACTGTAAACATTCAGGGTGCAAGGTGGAAAAAGTAGGAGAACATTTGGATTTAATAACTGGTTGACCCTCCTTTTTGCAGCAATAACCCCAACCAAACATTTTCTGTGGTTACGGATCAGACCTGCACAACGGTCAGGAGGAATTTTGGACCATTCCTCTTTACAAAACTGTATCAGTTCAGCAATATTCTTGGGATGTCTGGTGTGAACTTCTCTCTTGAGGTCATGCCACTTGTCGTTGTCTTGTTGCATCACTCAACTTCTGTTGAGCTTCAATTGGCGGACAGATAGCCTTACATTCTCCTGCAAAATGTCTTGATAAACTTGGGAATTCATTTTTCCGTCGATGATAGCAAGCTGTCCAGGCCCTGAGGCAGCAAACCCCAAACCATGATGCTCCCTTCACCATACTTTACAGTGGGGATGTGGTTTTGATGTTGGTGTGCTGTGCCTTTTTTTCTCCACACATAGTGTTGTGTGTTCCTTCCAAAAAACTCAACTTTAATTTCATCTGTCCACAGAATATTTTGCCAGTAGCGCTGTGGAACATCCAGGTGCTCTTTTGTGAACCTTAGACGTGCAGCAATGTTTTTTTGACAGCAGTGGCTTCTTCTGTGGTGTCCTCCCATGAACACCATTCTTGTTTAGTGTTTTACGTATCGTAGACTCGTCAACAGAGATGTTAGCACGTTCCAGAGATGTCTTTAGCTGACATTCTAGGATTCTTCTTAACCTCATTGACCATTCTGTGCTGTGCTCTTGCAGTCATCTTTGCAGGAAGGTCACTCCTAGCAAGAGTAGCAACAGTGCTGAACTTTCTCCATTTATAGACAATTTGTCTTACTGTGGACTGTTGAACATCAAGACTTTTAGAGACACTTTTGTAACCATTTCCAGCTTTATGCAAGTCAACAATTCTTAATCTTAGGTCTTCTGAGGTCTCTTTTGTTCAAGGCACGGTTCACATCAGGCAATGCTTCTTGTGAATTGCAAACTCAAATTTTGTGAGTGTTTTTTATAGGGCAGGGCAGCTCGAACCAACATCTCCAATCCCGTCTCATTGATTGGACTCAAGGTTAACTGACTCCAATTAGCTTTTGGAGAAGTCATTGGCCGAGGGGTTCACATACTTTTCCCAACCTACACTGGGAAAGTTGAAATGATGTATTCAATATAGACAAGAAAAATACAAAAATGTGTGTGTTATTAGTTTAAGCACACTGTGTTTGTCTATTGTTGTGACTTAGACGAAGATCAGATCACATTTTATGATAAATGCATACTTTTTCTTGCCACTGTATAGATAGACAGTGTCACTCTCTCTTCTCACACACACACACACACACACACACACACACACACACACACACACACACACACACACACACACACACACACACACACACACACACACACACACACACACACAAAACAAAACAAAGATACAGTTTGAAGCTGAGATCCGCATTTGGTGAAATGGTGCCACTGGTAGCCCCAGGCGCTTTCCTTATTGTTTTGTTTTTGAAACGGGGCAGAGGAGCATTCTGCATTGTGGTAAAAAACACAACCCATTCTGCTCTTCTATTGTGCGTGCAATGATGTCCGAGGGGTTCTTTGTTTGAGGTCATGTCTTTATTGTTGTAATATCGTAAACGGACGTGGCAGTTTCACCGCTACGGATTCCGACTTCAGAGTTTCAAATGCTATTTCAATGAACTCAAAAATCGTGTGCAACCTCCACTGGGTGTCTGGAAACAAATTAATAATTCAATAAGTGTGTGTGTGAACTCATTCCGTATGTGTGAATATATGGCCATTGGCCAATGTGTTAATTAGATTGCCTGCTCTATAAAAAAGGGTCATTATATTTATCTTCCTGAAACAGTGGACTGCTATATGGCACAATACTTCAGGTAAAGACACCCTGGGCTAGCTTTCTGCAGTTACAAAAAACCATTCAATTACTATGTGTTTTTTCAACTTTTGTTTATTTCTCCCTCTTCCCCATTACCTCTTTATCCCTCTCTCTGTCTCAATCTCTACTCTCGCTCTCTCTCTGTTCCCATCTCCCAGGTAGGTTGAGCTGATGTAGTTTGGCTGTCTTTCGTTGCTGCCTCGGAATTCTACTCTAAACCATTCCCTATATTCCCCTCGCGCTGTTCAGAGCCTCCTCCCATTGTCACTTTTCCTCTCTCCGTCCCACTGATCTCCTCCCTTTCTCTCTTCTCCTCCTGTCCTATCTCACTCTCCTCCCTCCACTAATTAGATCAGGACATCTACTCCCAAGAAAGCCACTCTTTCAACTCTCATCCCTGACCACCTTTTCAACTCTCATCCCTGACCACCTTTTCAACTCTCATCCCTGACCACCTTTTCAACTCTCATCCCTGACCACCTTTTCATCCACTCTCTCTATCACTCTTTCGCTCTTTCTCTGTCCACCAGTTCTCTTCCCCTCCCCCTTTCTATTCTCTCCTCTTTCCCCCCCACCTCTCACTCTCCCTCTATTTTCATGCCTCCCCCACCCCTCTCTCCTACCCCTTCTCCCCTCTCTCTTAGGTTTTTTTTGGTGGCGTTCTTGACAAATGTGTCACTGAGTTGTGTGATGAGGTCAGCCAGTTCTCCGGTGGCCTGAGACTTCTCCTCCAGGAGCTCATAGCGCAGGCTGGAGATGTCCTGCTTGATCTCCTTCAGTTCCCCTAAAACACACACACAGATACACACACACACACAGTCAGGCAGAGTCACACACACCAACACATGAATGAGTGAAACACAAAGTCAGGCAGAGTCACACATACACCAACACTTGAATGAGTGAAAAACACACACACACACACACACACACACACACACACACACACACACACACACACACACACACACACACACACACACACACACACACACACACACACACACACACACACACACACACACACACACACACACACACACACACACACACACACACACACACACAGCTGCTGTTCTATTACATGCTGTTAAGAATGAACTAACATTGAGGAGAGAGGACCAGACTGTGATCCTTTAAGTTACTCTGCAGGATACATTACATACACTCGCACTGACAATACCCATCCAGGCAGGTAGCATCTGCTGAGGTACATAAAGGCGACATTAAAGGAGATTCGATTTTCACCTTCATTGACTTCATCGTTCTCCCTGTCAACCTGAGCTTTCAGAACATAGCGCTTAATGAGACGCTTCATGATCTTCTGCAGTACGACAGAGAAGAGAGAGGGAGGAGGGGAGGAGCGAGGAGGGGAGGAGAAAAATATGAAGGGGAGAGAAGTGGAGAAGAGTTGGTTATGAAAGCTGACCATAATCTTTATTAAACACACACACACACACACACAGGCGCACATCCAGACCCCCCCCACACTCTCACACACACACACACACACACACACACACACACACACACACACACACACACACACAGGCGCACAGCCAGATCCCCCCCCCCACCCCACCCCACACTCACACACACAGGCGCACATCCAGACCCCCCCCCCCCCCCCCCCCCCCACACACACACACACTGCACTGAGAGGTGTTTTATAGAGAGCTCTCACACTGTGTCACACGGATCAGCTCTGAATGGTAAGTATTGATCTAAAGCCTATAGAGACTACACACTTAGCTCTCTTTAAGACCCACTCAGTCAGTCCATGTATTGAAACGCTCTAGGAACCGGTCCATAAATATATAGAGATGGGTGCAGTGAAATGTATTGTTTTACAGGGTCATGGCACCCCTGGAGCAAATTAAAGTTAAGTACCTTGCTCAAGGGCAAATCAACAGATATTTCACCTTGACAGCTCAGGGTTTCGAACCAGCGACCTTTCAGTTACTGGCCTAATGCTTTAACCGCTATGCTACCTGCCATCCTGCGTGCACTGCACACACACTCACTGAAGCTGACCTGACATGCCAAAATAAACTGTGTGTGTCAGGAGAAAGGCTTTAAGAGAGAAGCATAATGATCTGTGAGAGGCACAAGAGAATGACCTCGTGACAGAGGAAGAGAGGAGATTTCCCACAGGGCAAAGGTGGACAGAAAGACCTTACCTCATTCCATCCCTCTATCCATTTCCCCCATTCAGTCAATCACTCCACACTCCTGCTCATTTATTCAGCCATTACCTGCTCCCACTAAATCCATTTCTCGATACCTCATTAAACCTATATGTCGTCTCGTTTTCTTTCCTTCTTTGCCCACTCATTCCCCTCTGACATTTCTCACATATTACCTCTACCTCCCTCTTCTACACCCCTCTTCCCTCTTTCTTGCTTACTTTCTATATATCTCTTGTTCTCTCGTACCTGGTATCTAGTGGGATGTTTGATGGGTTTTCTGAGAGTGGACTCCTCTCGTGGTCGACCGTGGGCCCTGTAGCGTTTGCCCTGCAACAACACAACATGAGTTCATATATATATATATATATATATATATAGTAGGTTTTCACTCCAAACATAATCTAGCAAACCTGATTAAAATAATTAGCTGGTTGATAAGCTGAATCAGGTTAGTTACAACTGGGGTTGGAGTGAAAACCTACAGGAGGCTAGTTCTCTGCGAATGCAGATTGACATAAAAGTGTAGTCAACTTTGTTCTAAGAGCAAAAATCATCTGAATGGATTTGTTCTGCCCTAAACCAACCAATTGGTTTCTAAAAGATTCTCTGTTTTTCTCTCCGCCCATTGACCTTTTAGAAAACAATCGGATTTGTTCTGCCCTAAACCAGTCAGCTATTTCCTGCCCTTAGAACAAAGTTGACTACACTTTATGTCAGTCTTCTCCAGGAACAGGGATTGAGAGCTCTGGTCTAAATCCAGGTGCTGGTATTGGCAGGATCAACTAGTATTCAGTATGCAGGAAAAACTAGTATTCAGTATGCAGGAACAACTAGTATTCAGTATGCAGGAACAACTAGTATTCAGTATGCAGGAACAACTAGAGAAGACAGGCGACCGACCTTGACTTAAGTTATATTTTGCTGATGAAGTGCATCAATAACATGAGTTATATATGAGGACGAGTTAGACACAACGACACAAAATGAGAAGCTAGAGAGGAGGTTAGAGAGCATGACAGCCATATGAGTCACTGCAAATCTAGGTAAAATCAAATCAAAGTTTATTGGTCGCATACACAGATTTGCAGATGTTGTCGCAGGGGAAGCAAAATGCTTGTGTTTCTAGCTCCAACAGTGCAGTAAAATGCTTGTGTTTCTAGCTCCAACAGTGCAGTAAAAGCTGGCAATACCTAATAATACAATACACACATAACCCCAAAATAAAAATTAAGAAATATCAGATCGAGCAATGTCAGAGTCCGGAATAAAAATATATAGTGTTCAAAACATTAGGAACACCTGCTCTTTCCCGACCAGGTGAATCCAGGTGAAAGCTATGATCCCTTATCGGTCACTTGCTAAATCCATTTCAATCAGTGTAGTTGAAAGGGAAGAAACTGGTTAAATGATTTTTAAACCTTGAGACATGGATTGTGTATGTGTGCTATTCAGAGGGTGAATGGGCAAGAAGAATATTTAAGTGCCTTTGAACGGGGTATGGTAGTAGGTGCCAGGCGCACTGGTTTGAGTGTGTCAAGAACTGGAACGCTGCTGAGTTTTTCACACTCAACAGTTTCCCATGTATATCATGAATGGTCCACCACCCAAAGGACATCCAGCCAACTTGACACAACTGTGGGAAGCATTGGCGTCAACATGGGCCAGCATTCCTGTGGAACGCTTTCGACACATTGTAGAGTCCATGCCCTGACGAATTGAGACTGATCCGATGGCAAAAGTGGGTGCAACGCAATATTAGGAAAGTGTTCCTAATGTTGTGTACACTCATACACTACCGTTCAAAAGTTTGGGGTCACTTAGAAATGTCCTTGTTTTTGAAAGAAAAGCACATTTCTTGTCCATTAAAACCACAGAATTCTGCAGCCATACACCATCGCATCTGGTTTGCGCTTAGTGAGACTATCATTTGTTGTTCAACAGGACAATGACCCCAAACACACTTCCAGGCTGTGTAAGGGCTATCTGACCAAGAAGGAGAGTGATGGAGTACTGCATCAATCACCCGACCTCAACCCAATTGAGATGGTTTGGGATGAGTTGGACTGCAGAGTGAAGGAAAAGCAGCCAACAAGTGCTCAGCATATGTGGGAACTCCTTCAAGACTGTTGGAAAATTCCTCGTGAAGCTGGTTGAGAGAATGCCAAGAGTGTGCAAAGCTGCCATCAAGGCAAAGGGTGGCTACTTTGACGAATCTAAAATATATTTTGTTCTGTTTAACCCTTTTTTGGTTACTACATGATTCCATATGTGTTATTTCCTAGTTTTGATGTCTACATTATTATTCTACAATGTAGAAAATAGTACAAATAAAGAAACTGTATATATAAAAAGATACAAAATAATACTGTATAATATGTTATATTTATTTCTGTGCTGCAAACATGAGTCCTATTACCTTGGAATAATGTGTATTATGTCACTGGGTGTTGATGTATCTGCTCTCTGCTCTGCTAAATATCAATGACCTAGTTTTAATGTCCTCTTCTAGATTTACTTAGTGTCCTACAAGTCCTTATTTTCATTTTGGCAGGAGATACACACACACACACACACACACACACACACACACACACACACACACACACACACACACACACACACACACACACACACACACAGACATGCATTCACGCACATGGATATACACACACAGATCTGGGTCTCGAAAGGCTGCTAAGCTTGACATCATCAGTGGCATGGCAAAACAAGACATGGCACCAAACCGCAATGGGTCCTGAAAACCCTGACAGACACACACCCACTAACCTGTGCACTAGCACTACATACTAACACACACACAAACACACACACGCTCAATAACAAACAGTTACAAACACAATGTGCACGACGTACACAAACTCTAAAAGTGAAGGAAGTTGCTGTATACACGCATATCTCTTTCAGGAAGAGAGAAACCGCCGCAGTTTGCTCCAACAAACTCACTTTACATTTATCACGTCTTCCTAAGGTGTAGTGTGAGTCTGCGTATCGATTGCTCACCTAATGCTCTGCTCAGTTGTGTTTCATAGCCAAGCCATCAGATCTCTGTCTACCCACAGAGGCAGTTCTATAAAACTGATCCTGCCTCTACAAATCAGGTTAAGCATTAGGAAGGAGCGGGCATATCCAACAGCTCCTCTAATACATCCTGAAGCCTTTGAAATACATCCAATAGTCTCCACAACACATCCACCACCAAAATAACCCAAGCGGCTTTTGCAACAGCTTTGGCAAAACATTGTGTAGTGCCATTTAGATTTGGCACCTTCCCTCCCTGGATGTTCAGCTATGCTTTGGCAAGACTGATTTTAAAATTTTTATTTTATTTTATTTCACCTTTATTTAACTAGGTAGGCCAGTTGAGAACAAGTTCTCATTTACAACTGCGACCTGGCCAAGATAGAGCAAAGCAGTGCGACACAAACAACACAGAGTTACACATGGGATAAACAAACGCATAGTCAATAACACAATAGAAAAGCCTATATACAGTGTGTGCAAATGTAGTAAGATTTACCAAGGATCTGCTCAGCACCATTCACAGCAAATTCTCACCTGGTATTCCAATAAGCTAAACAAACAAAATACATTTAAAATTGTATTTTAAAAATGTTGTTATCTTATTACACTGAAAATAGCTTTGTATAAGATCAACCACTTACTAGCATCTACGGTATGTATTGATACAATTAGGTTTTGACCTTTGCCCTCTCCCCTCTGACCTTGAGTCGTGAGTTAAGCATGCCCATCTCTAGTTCGTTGTCGTGGCGACGCCCCTTGGCCTTGCAGAGGTGAACGATGCAGGCCTTGGTGCGGAGGACCAGGTAGTACCAGGATTTGGGAGAAGGCACCATGTTGAAAGGAGCGGGCAGAGTGCGACCCTCGTCAAAGTAGGACATCCACAGCTTGGCACGGGCAAACTTCCACTCTACATCTGCATCTGTCTGGAGGGGACACACACACATGAACATACGGACACAAACAAATAAATGAATGCACACATAAACACACACATTGGTACAGTCATGTGGGATTAACAATATTTCACACGGAATATTTGTTTCTTTCACTAAACATTATCATACCACGACCATTGTATGATTATAAATGTAAGATTGGATAATTCCTAATGAATGAGTTATTAATAGGACTGCCCTCTATATGAATCAGTTATTAATAGGACTGCCCTCTATATGAATCAGTTATTAATAGGACTGACCTCTATATGAATCAGTTATTAATAGGACTGACCTCTATATGAATCAGTTATTAATAGGACTGACCTCTATATGAATCAGTTATTAATAGGACTGATCTCTATATGAATGAGTTATTAATAGGACGGATCTCTATATGAATGAGTTATTAATAGGACTGATCTCTATATGAATCAGTTAGTAATAGGACTGACCACTTTATGAATGAGTTATTAATAGGACTGACGTCTATATGAATGAGTTATTAAAAGGACTGACCTCTATATGAATGACTTATTACTAGGACTGCCCAATATGAATGAGTTATTAATAGGACTGACCTCTCTGTGAATGAGTTATTAATAGGACTGACCTCTTTATGAATGCATTATTAATAGGACAGACCTTTATATGAATGAGTTATTAATAGGACTGGCCTCTATATGAATGAGTTATTAATAGGACTGACCTCTATATGAATGAGTTATTAATAGGACTGCCTCTTTATGAATGAGTTATTAATAGGACTGACCTCTTGTCATGCTCTGATCTGTTTCAGCTGTCCTTGTGCTTGTCTCCACCCCCCTCCAGGTGTCGCCCATCTTCCCCACTGTCTCCTGTGTATTTATACCTGTGTTTTCTGTCTGTGCCAGTTCGTCTTGTTTGTCAAGTAAACCAGCGTTTTGTCACATTGCGGGAGCAAGTCCGTGGGCAATCTACCAGGCAGCCTACCACGACGGTATCCTCCCAGCCCCTCAGCAACCCGGCTGGTAGCAGCGCCGTCACCCCGGTTTCCTGGGAACCCCGCTTACCTCCCCCGGAGCGTTTGATGGAGAGTCGGTCACCTGTCGGGCGTTTCTCGCTCAGTGTACCCTCATCATGGAGCTGCAGCCTTCCTCCTTCCCCTCGGTCTGCTCTAAGATAGCGCACCTCATCACGCTGCTGTCCAGGAGGGCCCTCGCCTGGGCTACGGCCATTTGGGAACAACAGTCGGCCGAAATGCTTCAGTCTGGAGGGTTTCGTGGCGGATGTGAAAGAAGCTTGAGGCTCCGGTGTCCGGGAGAGAGGCTGCCTGGATGTTACTCCAGCTTTGACAGAATTCCATCAGTGTGGCAGACTATGCGATGGATTTCCGAACGCTAGCAGCGGAAGGTGCCTGGAACCCGGAAGCGCTGTTCGACATGTTCCTGCACGGATTATGGGAGGAAGTAAAGAACGAACTTGAGGCCCGGGAACTACCGACGGATCTCGATTCACTCATCGCCTTAACCATCTGGATCGCTGGACAGCTACGGGAACATAGGAGGGAGAAGAGGTCTGATTGCGGTCCCAAATGCTCACTCAAGGATCCCACCTTGCATCTGACAAACTCCGGATGTCCCCGAGGGGATTCGAGCTTACCCGAGTTCCTCCAAGAGCCTCCTGAAGACTGTCAATTTACCTCTTCCCGAGCCGATGCAGCTCGGCAGGGCTAGGCTGTCTACAGCCGAATGTGTACGCAGACTTAACACCCAGAGCTGTCTCTATTGCGGTACAGCCGGTCATTATGTGTTTACCTGTCCCATCAAGAGACCTAGCTCATTTGTAGGAATGAGTACTCTGGTGGGTCTTAAGGACAATTTTGCTTCTCCCCTTACTCGCCCCCCCTCTCCATGCCACCCTGCTGTGGGGGGACCAGTCCAAGTCTCTCCAGATACTCATCGACTCGGGGGCCGATATGAGTCTTATGGACGTTACCCTGACGTCCGAGCTGGGCATCCCCACTCAACCTCTCTCCATCCTCATGGATGTTAGATCGCTGGACGAGCGCTCTATAGGCCGGGTCACCCACCATACCACACCCATCAACCTACGAGTGTCGGGGAACCACAGCGAGATGATCCAATTCCTGCTAATTGAGTCTCCGCAGGTTCCCGTGGTATTGGGATTCACTTGGCTCCAGCGACACAATCCCTCGATTGACTGGTCTACTGGTGCCATCGGGGGCTGGAGCCCGTTCTGCCACACTCATTGCCTGAAGTCTGCTCTGCCTGCCCCGGCACGTCTTCCTGGGGGCTTGGAAATTGCCCAGACCTCTCCACCAGCCCCGCGGAGTACCAGGACCTCCGGGAGGGGTTCAGTAAGGCCCGGGCCACTTCGCTTCAACAGCACCGACCGGTATCCAAGAAGGTCAAGCCAGATGCGCTGGCACGCCGCTATAGCCCCGCGGCTACACCCCCTGAAGCCGAAACCTTTCACCCCCGCTCCAAGATCATTAGCCCCTCTGCTGTTCGTCCTCTGTTGCCCTGTACCCTCCATGTACTTCCTACCTTTCCTGTGTCTAGAATTAAAACCATGTCTCACAGCCCTTTGTCTCCTGTTCTAAACATTGTTACTTCAACAGTCTGCATTTGGCTCTTACCGGAAACCTCACATCTCTAAATTAATGAGTTATTAATAGGACTGACCTCTATATGAATGAGTTATTAATAGAACTGACCTCTATATGAATGAGTTATTAATAGGACTGACCTCTTTATGAATGAGTTATTAATAGGACTGCCCTCTTTATGACTTAGTTATTAATAGGAACCTCACATCTCTAAATTAATGAGTTATTAATAGGACTGACCTCTATATGAATGAGTTATTAATAGAACTGACCTCTATATGAATGAGTTATTAATAGGACTGCCCTCTATATGAATGAGTTATTAATAGGACTGCCCTCTATATGAATGAGTTATTAATAGGACTGCCCTCTTTATGAATGAGTTATTAATAGGACTGATCTCTTTATGAATGAGTTATTAATAGGACTGCCCTCTATATGAATGAGTTATTAATAGGACTGCCTTCTATATGAATGAGTTATTAATAGGACTGCCCCCTATATGAATGCGTTATTAATAGGACTGCCCTCTATATGAATGAGTAATTAATAGGACTGACCTCTATCTCTTGGTAGGAGCTATTGATCATAGCGATGAGCATGTTGAGTAGAACCACCACCATAGTGACGTTATAGACCCCGAACAGCACATAACCAATATTCTCTATGAACTTATGGTCATACTTCAGGACCACGGAGATCACCTCCGACAGACCGAAGATGGACCAGAACAGGGTCTTAAAGCTCTCCTCCACCCTGGGGAAACACACATGGATGCACATGCAAGCATGAGTCTGTAAACCATAGTATAGTGTTCTTTTAGTAGAGTTTATGAGCTGGCACTGATGAAATAGCTGATGAGTCATGTCCAATTCCAACACATTATCCCCCACCAGGAAAGCTCAATTGAAGAGGCAAAGCCAGTTCCCCTGTTCCACTTTGGAACAGCCCAGGGCTTTTGTGTGTGATTTGGTTGTGCACAGAACGGAAAAGGTTGGAAATGTCTGATCCAGTCCAGTCGGTTCTGCTTTTAGTCTCAGTGCACATGGCCTGATCCGCTGCGCCCTCGTTTCGTTTCACGGGAACAGGTTGGTCGAATGAGGTGACATTGCTCTAGCCAGCGCTGTCAGACACCCAAGCTCAGAGGGGGTTTGGAGTGAGCTAAACATACACTCTGCCTAAAAAACACAGACATTTGGACGCAATCCTGTCAATAAACATTCAATGAGTGGCAGAGCAAGACGGAGGGGTGAAGGGGAGGAGAGATGTCGACTACAGGCCTGTGTGTGCACTTCAATAAACCTCTCCTCTGTCAGCACTTAGAGCCACACACACTTCATCATATACCGTACATCTCTCTCTCTCTCTCTCTCTCTCTCTCTCTCTCTCTCTCTCTCTCTCTCTCTCTCTCTCTCTCTCTCTCTCTCTCTCTCTCTCTCTCTCTCTCTCTCTCTCTCTCTCTCTCTCTCTCTCTCTCTCTCTCTCTCTCTCTCTCTCTCTCTCTCTCTCGACCTCTCTCTCTCGACCTCTCTCTCTCTCTCTCTCTCTCTCTCTCTCTCTCTCTCTCTCTCGACGGCTCAGCACCCGACGTCAATATCCGCGGGTCTGCTCTCTGTGTGAATAGGAGGGTTATCTCTCTGATATCTCCATAGTAACTTATTAAAACAATTAACAATATGTCAGCTTGATGTGCTGCAAGGCCCAGTGTGTACGGTATATGCATGTGGCACCATGGCTGAATAAACCTGAATTCTCTCTCTATTGGACAATGTTCTCATGTGGAACGGTATTCAGATCCCCATATGATAGTCCATCCACTGATCCTTGCTGATGTTTATTGATTTCCCTTTCCTCTGACCTGGGGCTCACGTGACAAACTAATGTCAATATGCAAGACTCTTTACATGTATTTAGAAATTAATTGACATGTTATTAGGCAGGGAAAAGGATAGATTTCTAATAGAAGCTTATGACATACACGGACATCCCCACTTGTCTGCAGAGATACAGTTGCCCTTTCTATATGTAAACAATTCTATCAGTCGCCGGCTACCACTACCCCTCCTATTCACACAGAGAGCAGACCCGCGGACATTGACGTCGGGTGCTGAGCCGTCATTAAACACTTCTGTCGAGTTCCCTAACAGCTGGTCACAGCAGGTGCCTTCAGAGACACAGTAAGCCTTAACCCTCAGGAGAGCACCTCACTGACAGGAGAGAGGGAGGCAGTACAAGGCACCACACACCCTCCCTACGAGGGAGAATGGCGGTGACTCACCTCTAGTCTGTGTGTGTAATCCAAACCCAATTACTGCTCATCCACTTCCACAGGAGACTCATATGAAAACACAGTAGGTCTCTCTCTCTCTCGCTCTCTCTAACTTTCTTTTCCATTGTTCCTTTTCTCGATCTTTTCTTCAGTGCCACGCTCTCCCTTCCTTCTCCTCTGTCTCTCTCTGTAACTATATTTCTCTTTATCGCTCTCTCTCTCTCTCTCTCTATAATCAGGGAAATCAATTCTGCAGATCAGTAAATTACCGACTTCAAATTTTTTTCTCTCAATATTCTCTCGCTCTAGCTCATTATTCCGATATTAAAATCCTCTCCCTCCCTCTCTATCCCTCCCTTATAGCACTTATATATGAACTTCCCTCCCTCCTTTCCTCCCTCACCGTCTCCCTCGCTCCATCTCTCAGTGCTATCTCTCAGGATAGTGGTGCAGACAGACAGACATCTTTAAGTATTAAACTCACATCAACTTTCCTCGATCGTGCCGCTGAGCCGTATCCATGGTGACAGACGGGTAGCACCTCTGGTCTTAATCAATGTGATTTGTTTGAGTGTGTGTATGTGTAGTGTGTGTGTGTCTTCTCTGGTTATATGTATTGAATAGGGAATTGAACAGTGCGAGGCAAGCAATTAGGAGCTTTATGACAACACGAGTGTCCATCACGCTCTATCAATTCTCTCTCTCTCTCGGCACATCCCGACTTGCATATCCACAGGAAATAAAAGGTAAGAGATCATCCGTTCACCTACTCTGCATCTCACAAAGACACGGCGGTTGGACTCATCAGACCAAAGGACAGATTTCCACCGGTGTAATGTTCATTGCTCGTGTTTTTTGGCCAAGCAAGTCTCTTCTTCTTATTGGTGTCCTTTAGTTGTGGTTTCTTTGCAGCAATTCGACCATGAAGGCCTGATTCACAGTTGATGTTGAGATGTGTCTGTTACTTGAACTCTGTGAATCATTTATTTGGGCTGCAGTCTGAGGTGCAGTTAACTCTAATGAACTTATCCTTTGCAGCAGAGGTAACTCTAGGTCTTCCTTTCCTGTGGCGGTCCTCATAAGAGCCAGTTTCATCATAGTGCTTGATGGGTTTTGCATCTGCACTTGAAGAAACTTTAAAAGTTCTTGAAATTACTGACCTTCATGTCTTAAAGTAATGATGGGCTGTATTTTCTCTTTGCTTATTTGAGCTGTTCTTGACCTAATATGGACTTGGTCTTTTACCAAATAGGGCTATCTTCTGTATATCACAACACAACTGATTGGCTCAAATGCATTAAGAAGGAAAGAAATTCCCAAAATTAACTTTTAACAAGGCACACCTGTTAAGTGAATGCATTCCAGGTGACTACCTCATGAAGCTGGTTGAGAGAATGCCAAGCGTGTGTAAAGCTATCATCAAGGCAAATGATGGCTACTTTGAAGAATCTCAAATATAAACTTTTTTGCTTACTACATGATTCCATATGTATTATTTCATAGTTTTGAGGTCTTCACTATTGTTCTACGATGTAGAAAATAGTAAAAACAAAGAAAAAACCTGGAATGAGTAGGTGTGTGCAAACTTTTAACTGGTACTGTGTTTATGTTCCTTTTTCCCCCCACGCTAAACTGGCAGGGCATACCACCAGGCCTATTTAACTCTCCCTCTCATACCCCTCTCTCTATCAGTCTCATCCACATCCTCATCTCTCTCTCTCTCTCTCTCTCTCTCTCTCTCTCTCTCTCTCTCTCTCTCTCTCTCTCTCTCTCTCTCTCTCTCTCTCTCTCTCTCTCTCTCTCTCTCTCTCTCTCTCTCTCTCTCTCTCTCTCTCTCTCTCTCTCTCTCTCTCTCTCTCTCTCTCTCTCTCTCTCTCTCTCTCTCTCTTCACTCTTCACTCTTCACTCTTCACTCTTCACTCTTCCTCTCTCACAAAACATAACATCTCACTCTCTTTGGTTTTGCCCTCTCCCTCCTTCGCAGCTTGTTTGTGTGTCTTCTTCAGCTTATCCCTCTGATTCTCTCTCTCTCTCCTGTCTGTGCCAGTGGCCTGTTTCCCTTATTGTGCCCACACAAACAGGCCAGCCAAGAATCCTCCTCTGCTTCTCTCCTTCCCCCCTCTCTTCACTCCATACTCATTCCTCCTTTCCTCTTGCTTTTATCTCATTTGTTTATCTTCCTACTCTCTGTTTAATTTGCCCTCCTCTCTTTTCTCTTTTACTCTCTCAGACGCTCTTTCTTTTCCTCAAATAGACGCCGTCCTCCCTCTATCTTCTACTTCCGGACCCCCCCCCTTCCTGTATCTCTCCATTACTCTCCCCTCGTCTGGCAGTCAGGTCTGTACAGCAGTGTACTCATGCATGGCTGACTAGAACATAGAGACAGGCCTACTGCTTCTCCAGAGGTGCCTAGCTGAGAATCCTAATAACTTGCCGTGTGTGTGTGTGTGTGTGAGTGTGTGTGTGTGAGTGTGAGTGTGAATGTGTGTGTGTGTGTGTGAGAGAGAGTGAGTGTGTGTGTGTGAGAGAGAGTGAGTGTGTGTGTCTGTGTGTGTGTGTCTGTGTGTGTGTGTGTCAGTCAGTGTGTTGGGTTCTGGAGGCAGGAATAGTAGCCATTAGGGCATACAGTCTTCATTAGGCCTACTCCAGCTGTCCCTTCACTGCCTGAACCCTCCAGCCATCCTCCAAAGAACCCCCTTCACCCTCTCCACAGCCCCCACTCAGAGTGCTTCCTCCTGGGGTATCATTATCACCACCACCTGCCTCCCTGAATCAGCACCGGAGCCATCAAACTTGCCCTCACTACCATCCTCCATCAAAAGCTGCCCTGTCTGTTATACTCAAGAACACAGAGAGATAGCAGATACACGCACGTACGTACACACACACACACACACACACACACACACACACACACACACACACACACACACACACACACACACACACACACACACACACACACACACACACACACACACACACACACACACACACACACGTCTAAACCAACTGTTCTGAAGCATCATGCAAATTCGACCAACTTCCAATTACCCTCTGGACTTCCCCCTATCCTGCCAACTCACCACACCTGAAATCACTCTGCTCATCAACATTCCACTCCCATTCCTCTGGTATAAAGCAGCTTGTGTTTTCCTTAGTGTTTGGTGACATAGGGCGGCCCAAGTGTTTTCCCTTTCCTGTCCATGGCTGAGTTTAGACAGGCAGCCTAATTCTGATCATTTTTCCCACTTATTGGTCTTTTGACCAATTAGTGAAAAAACGTCAGAATTGGGCTGCCTGTCTAAACGCAGCCCATGTCGTGCGTACCTGAGTTTAAGTAAGTGCCTTTTCATATGTTTGGAGATTGTATAATGATGACTTCCTAGCCTGTTTATATACACATACACACATATATATACAGTACTAGTCAACATTTTGGACACACCTACTCATTCCCGTTTTTTAAAATTTTATTTACTATTTTCTACATTATAGAATAATAGTGAAGACATCAAAACTATGAAATAACACGTATGGAATCACGTAGTAACCAGAAAAGTGTTAAACAAATCCAAATATATTTTATATTTGAGATTATTCAAAGTAGCCACCCTTTGCCTTGATGACAGCTTTGTACACTCTTGGCATTCTCTCATGCAAAGCATCCCTAAAGATCCACTATACCACCACCATGCTTAACCGTTGGTACAAGGTTCTTACTGTGGAATGCAGTGTTTGGTTTTCACCAGGCATAATGGGACCCATGTCATCCAAAAAGTTATACTTTTGACTCATCTGTCCATAGAACATTCTTCCAAAAGTCTTGATGATCATCCAGGTGCTTCCAGGTGCTTTTTGGCAAACTTGAATCAACTTGTTCGATGAGATGGGTCCCATTATGTCTGGCGAAAACCAAACACTGTATTCCACCTCACACCAACGGTTAAGCATGGTGGTGGTAGTGTGATGGTTTGGGGAATTCTTTAGTTACCAGTGATGTCCTTTGTTCCTGTGTGATATACTTTTTTACATTCTCCTATTAGTTATGACACTTCGTACATATGCTAATATATCTTCTCTTTTGTATCCTCCAGAACCACAACATAATTTCACACAACCTTAGCTACCGGGCTGAAGATCCATTCAATATCTCAATCCCCCCCCCCCCCTCGGGCCCCACGGGCTCTTGTGTCCTTGTGCTGGGCCTTTGTTAGTTAGTTAATAAATGAATACCCTGCACTGGAAACCTTGTCCTCAACCAACATTCCTGTATCCTGACCTGCAATATCACTCCTCAACCTAGCCTAACCTAGTCCAACCCACTCCTTTTCTTTACCAGGTTAACGATTGATGGATATTCCACCTGGAAAACGTTACTTCTGTTATTGTCTTTTACTGATGGAGTCAGAATTGGAGTCATAATGACCCCTTGTGGTGCCAGTAAGAACTTGTCAACGATAGAATTCATTCAGAACAGCTCACTGGTTGATATGGTACTATGAATTCAATTGGAATGATATATCAGCTGGAATCCTCAAAACTGACATCAGAAACAAATCCCAACTGCATTTCAAGGTAAAGTCAACACAGGCTGCGTTTAGATTGGTCTTCTGACCAATTAGATCAGCTCCAAAAACAGAGCTGATGTTAAAAGATCTGATGTGATTGGTCAAAAAGACCAATTAGTGGGGAAAAAAAGTTCAGTGTGCTGTGTGAACGCAGCCCTTGAGGGTACTACTCAGGTCTTAGAGGCCAAGACAGAGCCCTAAAACTGAATATCCGCTGTAGGGAGTAGAAGTGATGAGTCCGACGTTTGTACCGGTACCGCCTCAGCAGACTGGTGGTTCTATGTGATCAGCCAAGCAGAACCCATCCCAGACTCCACCGTTCTCTGTGGTTCTACTTCACTACACACAGATGGAACAGAGGAGTTCTCTAACTCATAGAAAATGACTGACCGACTGACTGACTGACAGACTGACGGACGGACGGACGGACGGACGGACGGACGGGCTGGACCCAAAATCCATTAGCAAAGTGACTGAGATGATTGAGTGGAAAGTTTCAGTTTCAGAAAGAGTGATAGAATGATCAAATGATAATGTGTCTCTAGTCTAAAGTGGTAAAAGTACATTCTGAGAGGAGAGGAGGGAAGAGGACTGTGTCTGAACGAGTGTGCCTCTTCTTTCTCCGAGATAAATATTGAGAAATGGTTCCTGAACGTGCCTGCCACAGGATAAGGATCGATGACATCACTTTGCGACGTTGCTAAAATCAACAGGCGGACATTAAATGGAAGTGAATGTGCCTGTCACGATTGATGTGAAAGGACCAACAGGTTCCAGAAAACATGATAGTGGATTTCCACCGATAAACTGGACAGAGATGTAGCCAGACACTACTTCCACCGGTCCTTTCAGAAGAGAGCTTTGAAAGAAATGTAACCTTGTGGGATTCCACCAGTATCTTTCCTAAATAACATGATGTCACTTGACCCCCCCCCCCAAAAAAACAAAACATGGGTTTCCCTCATCTCACTAATCTTCCATTTGTGTGTGTTTCAGTGTGTATGTTTGTGTACAGGATGTGTATTGTATTTTCTCACTCACGTGGTGAAGGCAGGGTTGTACTTGGCTCCTAGGTAATAAGAGTAGAGGTTGAACATGCCGATCATGAAGGCCACAAACACCATGATGAAGATCACCATGAACTTGAAGATGTCCTTCACCGTCCGGCCCAGGGAGATCTGGAGGGGGCCGAAGCTCTCGTTGGCTGGCAGGATGTAGGCGATACGGGAGAAACTCAGCACCACGGCAATGGCATACAGACCTTCTGAGATGATCTGGGGGTCCGATGGACGCCACTTATTCCTGGCTGAGACAAACCGTAGGGAGAGAATATGAAAAAGAGAAGAGTGTGTTGAAAAGAGAGGAGTAGACAAAAAAAGAAAGAAGCCAGGTCACCCATGATAAGTCAGTATTTGACGTCCATCCATGTCTGAGGACATCGGGAGGTGACGTGAAAACCGGCCACAAGGGGCAACATTGTGCGCTGCTAGGGTGTTGTGGGCAGGGATGGCAGATAATTGTAAGCACATGCCTCTGATTCCAAAGGTTGCAAGTTCAAATCCAGCGATAGAATGTTGTTTTTGAGATTTTTGTTTTAAGCCTGTCCCATACCTTAACCTTTACCTTAACAATTCAGAGTTAATGCCTAACATTAAAGTGGAACAGACAGCATTTTAGCAACATGAAATCTGCTCATATACACCCGGTTTGATGTAGCAAAACTTGAAATGTTGATTTTTTACATTGGATAAAAGTAGAGACACAGAGCTAGAAAATGGTATGTCACACACAACAGTTGAGGAACAATGGGAAGGTAATTCTGCTTTGAAAGTTGATAAACTTGTAACCTCACTTTTGAGAAAATGGCCTTTGAATGTTATAGTACACCTACTGGAGACCTCTTCTTTGTCTACATCCAGTCAGCATCGTTCACACCCTCTTAAGCTTTAGCCCCACCCATCTCTTTAAGGAGCATTCAGAGCGCACACTGGACGTTCTGGTCGAGGAGTAGGGTTGATCCAAGCATTCTGTCTTAACAACAGCAGTCAAGCACCCAAGCTAACTAGCTAACGTTGGTTAGCTTGCTAACTACTTCCAGACACAAATGAGAGAACAGCTCACTCTGACCATTTTACTCACCCTAGCAGAGCTGGTTAGGCTGTTTTTATGTTGGTGACTGCAACTGTGCTGCTGGCAACAATTTAATTATGCTGTTTTGCCAACATTGACTGACACTGGCCATATTCAATGGGTGTTGAGCGTTGAATAGTTATTCTGTGCTCAACACTGAAGAGGCGACTCCGGGATGCTGGCCTTCTAGGCAGAGTTCATCTGTCCAGTGTTTGTGTTCTTTTTCCCATCATCATCTTTTATTTTTATTGGCCAGTCTGAGATATGGCTTTTTCTTTGCAACTCTGCCTAGAAGGCCAGAATCCAAAAGTCGCCTCTTCACTGTTGACGTTGAGACTGGTGTTTTGCCGGTACTATTTAATGAAGCTGCCAGTTGAGGACTTGTGAGGCGTCTGTTTCTCAAACTAGACATTCTAATGTACTTGTCCTCTTGCTGTTGTGCACCGGGGCCTCCCACTCCTCTTTCTTTTCTGGTTAGAGCCAGTTTGCGCTGTTCTGTAAAGGGAGTAGTAAACAGCGTTGTACGAGATCTTCAGTTTGTTAGCAATTTCTCGCATGGAATAGCCTTAATTTCTCAGAACAAGAATAGACTGACAAGTTTCAGAAGACAGTTCTTTGTTTCTGGCCATTTTGAGCCTGTAATTGAGGCCACAAATGCTAATGCTCCAGATACTCAACTAGTCTACAGAAGGCCAGTTTTATTGCTTCTTTAATTTATTGCTTCTTTAATCAGCACAACAGTTTTCAGCTGTACTAACATAATTGCAGAAGGGTTTTCTAATGATCAATAATTTGATATTTTTGACTGATATTATGATTGTCTGTTTGTTTCATATCTGCAAAGTAGGTAAAACGCTGTCAGTTCCACTTTAAGATTTCTGGAATTAATACCTAAACTTAAACATTTGGAGTTAATGCTTAAAGGTAACCTTAAAAACAGTTCGTAATTTGAAGTTTGAGAAACATGGATGAACATCTAATTCTGGCGTGAGACTGTGAGAGCTAGTTGAAAGAAAGATTTTAAACAGAGAAAGAAGAGAAACACAATTTGTTTCCCAGTGGTGTGTACTGTATATGAACTGGGACTATCTGAATGGACAAAGGAAGCAGCGCTGAGCTTCGTCTTCTCATTAGTAGTTGTTTGATGATAGGGGGAGCGTAAACTCTTAAGTGAATATTGGACAACTTGGAGTGACAGCGTAGTACAATACAAAGGCTAGGTGTGACACTTAGAAATCAAAACTGGATGGTATTTAGAGATAGATGGGAGGGGTTGAGTGGAGCTGAAGGGTGGGATGAAAAATAACAAGATATATATACTGTATCCGTTAAAATGTGCATTCGGAAAGTATTCAGACCCCTTACTTTTTCCACATTTTGTGACGTTACAGCCTTATTCTAAAATTGATTAAATAATGTTTTCCCCCTTATCAATCTACACACAATACCCTATAATTACAAAGCAAAAAACAGGTTTTTAGACATTTTTTAAAATGTGTTACAAATAAAACACAAAAATACCACATTTACATAAGTATTCAGACCCTTTACTCAGTACTTTGTTGAAGCACATTTGGCAGCGATTACAGGCTTAGGTATGAAGCTACAAGCTTGGCACACCTGTATTTGGGAAGTTTCTCCCATTGTTCTCTGCAGATCCTCTCAAGCTCTGCCAGGTTGGATGGGGAGCGTCGCTGCACAGCTATTTTCAGGTCTCTCCAGAGATGTTCGATCAGGTTAAAGTACGGGCTCTGGCTGGTCCACTCAAGGACATTCAGAAACTTGTTCCGAAGCCACTCCTGCGTTGTCTTGGCTGTGTGCTTAGGGTCGTTGTCCTGTTGGATGGGGAACCTTCACCCCAGTCTGAGGTCCGGAGTACTCTGGAAGTGGTTTTCATCAAGGATCTCTCTGTACTTTGCTTGGTTCATCTTTCCCTCGATCTTGACTAGTCTCCCAGTCCCTGCCGCTGAAAAACATCTCCACAGCATGATGTTGCCACCACCATGCTTCACAGTAGAGATGGTGCCAGGTTTCCTCCAGACGTGATGCTTGGCATTCAGGCCAAAGAGTTCAATCTTGGTTTCATCAGACCAGAGAATCTTGTTTCTCATGGTCTGAGAGTCCTTTAGGTGCCTTTTGACAAATTCCAAGTGGGCTGTCATGTGCCTTTTACTGAGAAGTGGCTTCTATCTGGCCACTCTACCATAAAGGCCTGATTGGTGGAGTGCTGCAGAGATGGTTGTCCTTCTGGAAGGTTCTCCCATCTCCACAGAGGAACTTTGGAGCTCTGTCAGAGTTACCATCGGGTTCTTGGTCACCTCCCTGACCAAGACCCTTCTTCCCCGATTGCTCAGTTTGGCCGGGTAGCCAGATCTAGGAGGAGTCTTGGTGGTTCCAAACTTCTTCCATTTAAGAATGATGGAGGCCACTGTGTTCTTGGGGACCTTCAATGCTGCAGAAATGTTTTGGTACCCTTTCCCAAATCCGTGCCTTGACACAATCCTGTCTCGGAGCTCTACGGACAATTCCTTCGACCTAATGGCTTGGTATTTGCTCTGACATGCACTCTCAACTGTGAAACCTTATATAGACAGATGTGTGCTTTTCCAAAAATGTTTTTATTTAACTAGGAAAGTCAGTCACAAATTCTTATTTACAATGACGGCCTAGGAACAGTGGGTTAACTGCCTTGTTCAGGGGCAGAACGACAGATTTTTACCTTGTCAGCTTGGGGATTCGATCTAGCAACCTTTCGGTTACTGGCCCAACGCTCTAACCACTAGCTACCTGCCACCCCAAATCATGTCCAATCAATTGAATTTACCACAGGTGGATTCCAGTCAAGTTGTAGAAACATCTGAAGAATGATCAATGGAAACAGGATGCACCTGAGCTCAATTTCAAGTCTCATAGCAAAGAGTCTGAATACTTTTGTAAATAAATTATTTCTGTTTTTATTGTGTGCAGATTGATGAGAAGAAAATATGTTATAATCCATTTTAGAATTACGAGTAACGTTACATTTTAGAATGTAACATAACAAAATGTGGAAAAAGGGAAGGGGTCTGAACACTTTCTGAGTGCACTGTAGGTTCAGAACTTTTGTTAAACAGCACAGTTGAAAAACTGACTTGCCTAATTAAATAAAGGTTAAATATGAGTTGTTTTTTTTTATACAAAAAATATATGGGAAACAGAAGTCTTCAGCGATTGATGGGAGAGGTTGAGGGTAGTTGAAGGATGGGACTAAAAACAAACAATATAACTATTGTAAAATATTCTCTCTGTAAAATGTATGTAATATGTATTAGCTGGAAGTAGAAGCCTAAATGTTGTTGTCCATTAGTTTACTCCATTTAGGGGAGGGATGGTAGGGCTAGGTTAAAATAATAAAGAAAGAAATATAAAAATATATATATACCACTGCGCCACTCGGGAGGCCCTATATATATATATTTTATATGTATATTTACAAAAAATATATATGGGGGATTGTAAATGATGCAGACAATTACATTGATGGAAGCCACAATCTATCTGCAATATTAAAGCTGATCTATCCCCTATTCTTTGAATACACACCAGGGGAACACCAGAACACCTCTGGAAAGCACAGAAACGAGAGGAGCAGACCAACACACACACACACACACACACACACACACACACACACACACACACACACACACACACACACACACACACACACACACACACACACACACACACACACACACACACACTCAGACAGACACACTCAGACAGACACACTCAGACAGACACACTCAGACAATTACCACAGCTTTGGGGTATGTGACCGAGTGCGTCATCGCGTGTGTTGGCTGTTTCAGCACTAATGTTTAAACAGTGGGGAGGCGATCATATGCATGTGCATGCAGAACGTAGCTTACTGTAAACAGCCATGTCATAACAGCCTTACACCACAAGATGACAGCAGTGATTAGCAGTGTACTGGGAAGGGCAGGGCACCGGTCCACAGTCGTTAATGGAGACCCTTGTAGAAGGGTAGAAAATGAGAACGCCAACTGTATATTTCAACTAACCATAGGTGTAGTAGGCTACCTCTGTAGGTAGTGATGCGTTGCGGATGTCTTCGTCGGTGACAAACTGGTCGACGTACAGCTGGGCCTTCGAGGCCTTGAGGAAGGCCATGAACCGAGCGGTGAACGAAGCCACAAAGATAGACAGCATGCCGAAGTCTAACACATTCCACAGGTGCATCACATACTCTCTAGGACCGTCCACCCAGATCTCCTTGACCTCCGACCAGATCATACCTGAGGGAGAGAGAGGGAGAGGGAGAGAGAGAGCACACATTAACACAACACATACTTCCAAGAGATCATATCGGGTGGGTACACAGTCGTTTTAAATCTACACTATCGTTCAAAAGTTCCTTGTTTTTGAAAGAAAAGCAAATTTTTTTGCCCATTAAAATAACATAAAATTGATCAGAAATACAGTGTAGACATTGTTAATTGTGTAAATGACTATTGTAGCAGATTTTTTATGGAATATCTACATAGGCCCACTATCAGCAACCATCACTCCTGTGTTCCAATGGCACGTTGTGTTAGCTAATCCAAGTTTATCATTTTAAAAGACTAATTGATCATTATTATACCCTTTTGCAATAATGTTAGCACAGCTGAAAACTGTTGTGCTGATTAAAGAAGCAATAAAACTGGCCTTCTTTAGACTAGTTGAGTATCTGGCGCATCAGCATTTGTGGGTGCGATTACAGGCTCAAAATGTCTTTCTTCTGAAACTCATCAGTCTATTCTTGTTCTGAGAAATGAAGGCTATTACATGCGACAAATTGCCAAGAAACTGAAGATCTCGTACAACGCTGTGTACTACTCCCTTCACAGAACAGCGCAAACTGGCTCTAACCAGAATAGAAAGAGGAGTGGGAAGCCCCGGTGCACAACTGGGCAAGAGGACAAGTACATTAGAGTGTCTAGTTTGAGAAAAAGACGCCTCACAAGTTCTCAACTGGCAGCTTCATTAAACAGTACCCGCAAAACACCAGTCTCAACGTCAACAGTGAAGAGGCAACTCCGGGATGCTAGCCTTCTAGGCAGAGTTCCTCTGTCCAGTGTCTGTGTTCCTTTGCCCATCTTAATCTTACATTTTTATTGGCCAGTCTGAGATATGGTTTATCTTTGCAACTCTGCCTAGAAGGCCAGCATCCCGGAGTCGCCTCTTCTTTGGGCCTCTGTACGCCTATGTAGATATTCCATTAAAAATCAGCCGTTTCCAGCTACAATAGTCATTTACAACATTAACAATGTCTACACTGTATTTCTGATCAATTTGATGTTATTTTAAATGGGCAAAAAATTTGCTTTTCATTCAAAAACAAGGACATTTATAAGTGACCCCAAACCTTTGAACTGTAGTTTACATTAAGAGACCAACAAACACATAAAAACACCACTACAGTATCACACGCACACAGACACACCTGTGTATCTCCGCAGCCAAAACAGGGAGAAAATAACTTATTGAAAAGCTTCTCTAATCAGTATCATCGCTGTGCCACAATTACAGGAGCTTCAAAGAATGCCCACAGAATTAAAATGACCAATATCTCCCTCAGGTGGCACCATACACACCTCTCACACACTCTAAACAGCTCACGCACACTCTAAGCAGCTCACACACACACTAAGCAGCTCACACACACACTAAGCAGCTCACACACACACTAAGCAGCTCACACATACACTAAGCAGCTCACACACACTCTAATTGGTTTTGTTATTTGTTATTACGTTATTGTATTTGGATACCAATTAGCTGTTGCAAAGCAGCTGCTACTTCCTGGGAGCCACATAAACATAGAACATGACATAATACAAAACATTAATAGACAAGAAGAGCTCAAGAACAGAACTACTCTTGGTGGGAAGATAATGCTGCCATTACTAGAAACCAGGGTTGGGTAGGTTACTTTCTAAATGTAATCTGTTACAGTTACCGTATAGTTACCTGTCCAAAATTGTAATCAGTAATGTAACTGTGGGATTACTCAAAAAGTAACATAATCTGATTACTTTCAGATACTTTAACCTTAAGAGGCATTAGAAGAAGAGAAAAAGGATTTGGTGTGGAACGTATTTGGTGTGTCATCATAGTTGTCTTTGACATGTGGACAGACTCAATCGGGTGGAACAAACTTAAACTTGCGCCTTTTTTCAATGTTGAATTGAATGTCATTGAGAAAACAGAAAGGTGCCAATGTATTTTTTTCACAAACATCCTTTCTGAATTTAAAAGTAATACACATTTTTCAAAAGTATCTGTAATCTGAATGCAATATTTTTGCTGGTAATGTAACTGATTACAGTTACAGTTTTGTCATCAGTAACTGATTACAGACAATCAGGTACTCCCCATCCCTACTGGAAACACACACACAAATGATATTGCTACGTTAAGAGGTAAGAGAGAAAGCGTGAGGAGGCGGAGAAACCAGCTGATGTTTTTATTGTGATTGATCTTATGGCTCTAAGTGTATACAGTTGAAGTCGGAAGTTTACATACTGTACACTTATGTTGGAGTCATTAAAACTCGTTTTTCAACCACTCCACAAATTTCTTGTTAACAAACTATAGTTCTGGCAAGTAGGTTAGGACATCTACTTTGTGCATGACACAAGTCATTTTCCCCAAAATTGTTAACAGACAGATTATTTCACTTATAATTCACTGTATCACAATTCCAGTGGGTCAGAACTTTACATACACTAAGTTGACTGTGCCTTTAAACAGCTTGGAAAATTCCCGAAAACGATGTCATTGCTTTAGAAGCTTCTGATAGGCTAATTGACATAATTTGAGTCAATTGGAGGTGTACCTGTGGATACATTTCAAGGCCTACCTTCAAACTCAGTGCCTCTTTGCTTGACATCATGGGAAAATGAAAAGAAATCAGCCAAGACCTCAAGAAAAAATATTGTAGACCTCCACAAGTCTGGTTCATCCTTGGGAGCAATTTCCAAACGCCTGAAGGTACCATGTTCATCTGTACAAACAATAGTACGCAAGTATAAACACCATGGGACCACGCAGCCGCCAAACCGCTCAGGAAGGAGACGCGTTCTGTCTCCTAGAGATGAACGTACTTTGGTGCAAAAAGTGCAAATCAATACCAGAACAACAGCAAAGGACCTTGTGAAGATGCTGGAGGAAACAGGTACAAAAGTATCTATATCCACAGTAAAATGAGTCTTATATCGACAATAGCCGAAAGGCTGCTCAGCAAAGAAGAAGCCACTATCCAAAACCGCCATAAAAAAGCCAGACTATGGTTTGCAACTGCACATGGGGACAAAGATCGTGCTTCTTGGAGAAATGTCCTCTGGTCTGATGAAACAAAAATAGAACTGTTTGGCCATAATGACCATCGTTGTGTTTGGAGGAAAAGGTGGATGCTTGCAAGCTGAAGAACACCATCCCAACCGTGAAGCATGGGGGTGGCATAGTCATGTTGTGGGGGTGCTTTGCTGCAGGAGAGACTGGTGCACTTCACAAACTAGATGGCATCATGAGGTAGGAAAATGATGTGGATATATTCAAGCAACATCTCAAAACATCAGTCAGGAAGTTAAAGCTTGGTTGCAAATGGGTCTTCCAAATGGACAATGACCCCAAGCATACCTCCAAAGTTGTGACAAAATGGCTTAAGGACACCAAAGTCAAGGTATTGGAGTGGCCATCACAAAGCCCTGACTTCAATCCTATAGAAAATTTGTGGGCAGAACTGAAAAAGTGTGTGCAAGCATGGAGGCCTACAACCCTGACTCAGTTACACCAGCTCTGTCAGGAGGAATGGGCCAAAAATTCACCCAACTTATTGTGGGATCTTATGGAAGGCTACCTGAAACGTTTGACCCAAGGTAAACAATTTAAAGGCAATGCTACCAAATACTAATTGAGTGTATGTAAACTTCTGACCCACTGGGAATGCGATGAAAGAAATAAAAGCTGAAATAAATCATTCTCTCTACTATTATTCTGACATTTCACATTCTTAAAATAGATTGGTGATCCTAACTTCCCTAAAACAGGGAATTTTTGCTAGGATTAAATGTCAGTCATTGTGAAAAGCTGAGTTTAAATGTATTAGTCTAAGGTGTATGTAAACTTCCGACATCAACTGTATGTGTGTGATTAATCCCCCCTCCCCCAGCTCTTTTTATTTGTCTATTTCTTCCTTCCTTTTTTGCTTTCTTTCTCTCCATCCACCATTCTTTCCTTCCTTGTTCCTTTCTTTCTCTCTCTCTTAATCCATTCCTTTCATTCTTCCTCAAATCAAATTGTATTGGTCACATACACATATTTAGCAGATGTTATTGCGAAATTCTTGTGTTCCTAACTCCAACAGTGTAGTAGTATCTAACAATTCACAACTGTACACACAAATCTAAAAGTAAAACAATGGAATTCTCATTCTGTCCTTCTTTCAACCTCTTTCTCCCTCTCTCTACATTCATCTGTCTTTCCCTTCCGCCCCTCTCTCTCTCTCCCTCCCGCCCCCCTCCCCTTCTCCCTCTCTCCTACTCACCCAGCACGCATTTCATGATGAGCATCTCGGTCCAGGAGAACTGAGTGGTCTTGACCCGGAACACCTGGCGAGGGTGGTCAGTGATGGTCTCGTTGGGCAGATTCCTGACCCCCTCGAAGCGGTCCGAGGCGTTGATGACCAGCAGGCCCAGGAAGAGGGTGAAGGACACGGCGTGGGCCACAAACTTCATGAAGGGACTTCTCAGGATCTGACCCAGCTGGACAAAGACAAAAAACCACCCTGCCTCGTTACTTGCACCAACACTTGCCCTTCTCTTTTCTTACTAGCACTTTGCCTTCGGTGATTGAGGAAAGGTTTAACTTGTTATGAATGTGGATATGTGGTTGACTTACCTAGCAAACACAAGATGATTGGTCTGGATAAGAGCATCTGCTTAAATGACTCAAATGTAAATGTAGTACCATGGTAAACGTGTACATGGTATTGAAAATACATTCCCAGACATGAAGTCTGTAAAAGTAAACAGTATCCCTGTCAGGAGGAGTAATAAACTAGATGGAACTGGGAAACACGGAACTGGTCTACCCTATGGTCAGGAACCAGAGGCAAAAATAGAGACGAAACAAGACATACACAAAGCAACCGTATTAGTTCAAAACTATCAGCTAGCTATTTGTAAATCATAATAATGTAGCTAACCAGATAGTTTAACAAGCAAAAGTGACCTAAAACTAATAGTATGCAAGATAGATGTCAATTCTTCATGGGTAGCAAACTAACAATTCTTTGTGGCTATCTGGCTAGCTAACAGTACTAGTAGCTAGCCAGTTAGCCCTATTGACTTATTATTGGTTTGCGATCTACAGTACGTACAGTTGAAGTCGGAAGTTTACATACACCTTAGCCAAATACATTTAAACTCAGTTTTTCACAATTCCTGACATTTAATCCTAGTAAAAACTCCCTGTCTTAGGTCAGTTAGGATCATGTCAGAATAATAGTAGAGAGAATGATTTATTTCAGCTTTTATTTCTATCACATTCCCAGTGGGTCAGAAGTTTACATACACTCAATTAGTATTTGGTAGCATTGCCTTTAAATGGTTTAACTTGGGTCAAACACTTCAGGTAGCCGTCCTCAAGCTTCCCACAATAAGTTGGGTGAATTTTGGCCCATTCCTCCTGACAGAGCTGGTGTAACTGAGTCAGGTTTGTAGGCCTCCTTGCTCGCACACGCTTTTTCAGTTCTGCCCACAAATTTTCTATAGGATTGAAGTCAGGGCTTTGTGATGGCCACTCCAATACCTTGACTTTGGTGTCCTTAAGCCATTTTGTCACAACTTTGGAGGTATGCTTGGGGTCATTGTCCATTTGGAAGACCCATTTGCAACCAAGCTTTAATAACTTCCTGACTGATGTCTTGAGATGTTGATATGATATCCACGTAATTTTCCTACCTCATGATGCCATCTAGTTTGTGAAGTGCACCAGTCCCTCCTGCAGCAAAGCACCCCCACAACATGATGCTGCCACCCCTGTTCTTCACGGCTGGGATGGTGTTCTTCAGCTTGCAAGCCTCCCTATATTTCCTCCAAACATAATGATGATCATTATGGCCAAACAGTTCTAATTTTGTTTCATCGGACCAGAGGACATTTCTCCCAAAAATATTTTTTTTGTCCCCATGTGCAGTTGCAAACTGTAGTCTGGCTTTTTTATGGCGGTTTTGGAGCAGTGGCTTCTTCCTTGCTGAGCGGCCTTTCAGGTTATGTCGATATAGGACTCGTTTTACTGTGGATATAGATACTTTTGTACCTGTTTCCTCCAGCATCTTCACAAGATCTTTTGCTGTTGTTCTGGTATTGATTTGCACTTTTTGCACCAAAGTACGTTCATCTCTAGGAGACAGAACGTGTCTCCTTCCTGAGTGGTATGACGGCTGCGTGGTCCCATGGTGTTTATACTTGCGTACTATTGTTTGTACAGATGAACGTTGTACCTTCAGGCGTTTGGAAATTGCTCCCAAGGATGAACCAGACTTGTGGAGGTCTACAATCATTTTTCTGAGGTCTTGCCTGATTTCTTTTCATTTTCCCATGATGTCAAGCAAAGAGGCACTGAGTTTGAAGGTAGGCCTTGAAGTACATCCACAGGTACACCTCTAATTGACTCAAATTATGTCACTTAGCATATCAGAAGCTTCTAAAGCCATGACATAATTTTCTGGAATTTTCCAAGCTGTTTAAAGGCACAGTCAACTTAGTGTATGTAAACTTCTGACCCACTGGAATTGTGATAGTGAATTATAAGTGAAATAATCTGTTTGTAAACAATTTTTGGAAAAATTACTTGTGTCATGCACAAAGTAGATGTCCTAACTGACTTGCCAAAACTATAGTTTGTTAACAAGAAATTTGTGGAGTGGTTGAAAAACAAGTTTTAATGACTCCAACCTAAGTGTATGTAAACTTCCGACTTCAACTGTAGGCATGCCAAAATGGACACAGCATGTATTTATTAACGTATCAAGATCGAATATTGTAGTCAGGCAATATATGAGATGTGACTAGGCAACATTTAATTACGCTTCAGCTGAATAAATGGCCAAAATATATATATATTCTTTTACATGGTTGCGTCATATTCCTTTGCATACTTTCCGTTGAAGCTTGCAATGATGCATGAAACAAAATATGTACTAACGGAGTACTCATTCGAGGAGTGCCCTCCGTGCTCCGTTTCGCATACTTTGATTTGGGCTCATACTCCGTCCCTCCCGTGCTCGGAGCACGGTAGTATGCATTATGAGAAACACTCCAGGTTCGTCCAGGGATCAGATCAGTCGGACATTGAGTCAGACTCAATACTCCTGTGAATTGAATAGAACATTTCTCCTATTGGAGTGTAGACAACATCAAAATGTGTTATTGACAATTCAGTGAACAATGTCCAGACATCAAAGTGTGTTGCTATGTGTGAAGAACGTCCAGTGTCAGTTTCACACACATTATTTATCTCCCCTACATCAGAAGCAGTGAGGAGAGACTCAGTAAGTGAGACAGAGAGAAATAAGAGAGAGAGATGTGAATTTCACAGGGCCTTGTTGTGTATTCTATTTTTCAATACTAACCCTGGAGGATCCAGCTATGTCTCAACGGCGATGGGAGAGCTAGGGAGGAGACACACCTTCAGAAACGCATGCAGATCGACCCACTGAACATGTGCATTCAATATGCGCTCAAAACACAGGCACACATATTTGTGAATGTGAACCTTTCACATAAGTACAACCATTGACACGAACACCCACAAAAATATGTAGGAAGGCTGAGAAGGAGGGGGATGAAACAGTATCGGCCAGGTTGTTCATTGAACAACACACAGCCATCACATTCATTGTGTTGTGTGTGTGCATGTGTGTGTGTGTCTGCTTATATGTGCCCCTCTGTTTTTAATCAAAGCCATTAGCGAATACAGGTCATTAAAATCAGTCCGATATCAACCAACCGATAGATCAAGGTTGTTGTTCGCCACACACACACACCGCCATCTAATCCTAATCAATCAGGTGTGTGTGTTTTTCCTATCTGTTTTCTTTGGACAAGGACTGGCTACGTCCCAAATTGCAACTTGTTCCCTATATAATGTAGTTCATTACTTTTGACCAGGGCTCACATGGCTCTGGTGAAATGTAGTGCACTATATAGGGAATAGGGTGCCATTTGGGATTTACACACTGTTTTTCTCAGTAGTTTCAGGGGGGAGAGAGACCCCGCCCCCACCACTCCCTCCCTCCATCCCTCTGTCTGTCTCCCTGTTCGACTACCCCAGTCTCCCCACGTCGCCCTCCCTATTTCCCCCCCCCCCCTCTCTCTGTCCTTCTCCCTCAGTCAATTCCTTCTCTCGCCCTCTCTCCCTCATATCTATCCTTTAATTTCTGTCCCCATTCCTCTCCCTCCCCACTTATCTCTTCCTCTTGGCCTGCTCTCTTTAGCTCTTTCCTTTCTGTCTCGTCAGAGGACTTGCCTATGTCAGAGAGGAAGCTGAGATGGGCCTGCCAGTGGAGGTTAAGGTTAGTGTGACCTCTACAGTATCTGCATGCTGTGAGGGTTAAGGTTAGTGTGACCTCTACAGTATCTGCAAGCTGTGAGGGTTAAGGTTAGTGTGACCTCTACAGTATCTGCAAGCTGTGAGGGTTAAGGTTAGTGTGACCTCTACAGTATCTGCATGCTGTGAGGGTTAAGGTTAGTGTGACCTCTACAGTATCTGCATGCTGTGAGGGTTAAGGTTAGTGTGACCTCTACAGTATCTGCAAGCTGTGAGGGTTAAGGTTAGTGTGACCTCTACAGTATCTGCATGCTGTGAGGGTTAAGGTTAGTGTGACCTCTACCGTATCTGCAAGCTGTGAGGGTTAAGGTTAGTGTGACCTCTACAGTATCTGCATGCTGTGGGGGTTAAGGTTAGTGTGACCTCTACAGTATCTGCATGCTGTGGGGGTTAAGGTTAGTGTGACCTCTACAGTATCTGCATGCTGTGGGGGTTAAGGTTAGTGTGACCTCTACAGTATCTGCATGCTGTGGGGGTTAAGGTTAGTGTGACCTCTACAGTATCTGCATGCTGTGAGGGTTAAGGTTAGTGTGACCTCTACAGTATCTGCATGCTGTGGGGGTTAAGGTTAGTGTGACCTCTACAGTATCTGCATGCTGTGGGGGTTAAGGTTAGTGTGACCTCTACAGTATCTGCATGCTGTGGGGGTTAAGGTTAGTGTGACCTCTACAGTATCTGCATGCTGTGGGGGTTAAGGTTAGTGTGATCTCTACAGTATCTGCATGCTGTGGGGGTTAAGGTTAGTGTGACCTCTACAGTATCTGCATGCTGTGAGGGTTAAGGTTAGTGTGACCTCTACAGTATCTGCAAGCTGTGAGGGTTAAGGTTAGTGTGACCTCTACAGTATCTGCATGCTGTGGGGGTTAAGGTTAGTGTGACCTCTACAGTATCTGCAAGCTGTGAGGGTTAAGGTTAGTGTGACCTCTACCGTATCTGCATGCTGTGAGGGTTAAGGTTAGTGTGACCTCTACAGTATCTGCATGCTGTGGGGGTTAAGGTTAGTGTGACCTCTACAGTATCTGCAAGCTGTGAGGGTTAAGGTTAGTGTGACCTCTACAGTATCTGCAAGCTGTGAGGGTTAAGGTTAGTGTGACCTCTACCGTATCTGCATGCTGTGGGGGTTAAGGTTAGTGTGATCTCTACAGTATCTGCATGCTGTGAGGGTTAAGGTTAGTGTGACCTCTACAGTATCTGCAATCTGTGAGGGTTAAGGTTAGTGTGACCTCTACAGTATCTGCATGCTGTGGGGGTTAAGGTTAGTGTGACCTCTACAGTATCTGCAAGCTGTGAGGGTTAAGGTTAGTGTGACCTCTACAGTATCTGCAAGCTGTGAGGGTTAAGGTTAGTGTGACCTCTACAGTATCTGCAAGCTGTGAGGGTTAAGGTTAGTGTGACCTCTACCGTATCTGCATGCTGTGGGGGTTAAGGTTAGTGTGACCTCTACAGTATCTGCATGCTGTGGGGGTTAAGGTTAGTGTGACCTCTACAGTATCTGCAAGCTGTGAGGGTTAAGGTTAGTGTGACCTCTACAGTATCTGCAAGCTGTGAGGGTTAAGGTTAGTGTGACCTCTACAGTATCTGCAAGCTGTGAGGGTTAAGGTTAGTGTGACCTCTACCGTATCTGCATGCTGTGGGGGTTAAGGTTAGTGTGACCTCTACAGTATCTGCAAGCTGTGAGGGTTAAGGTTAGTGTGACCTCTACAGTATCTGCAAGCTGTGAGGGTTAAGGTTAGTGTGACCTCTACAGTATCTGCATGCTGTGAGGGTTAAGGTTAGTGTGACCTCTACAGTATCTGCATGCTGTGAGGGTTAAGGTTAGTGTGACCTCTACAGTATCTGCAAGCTGTGAGGGTTAAGGTTAGTGTGACCTCTACAGTATCTGCAAGCTGTGGTGGTAAATGTTAAATTTCGACAGTTAAGTTCAGGCATTTATTCAGAATGCGGGCAACCTAATCACATTATGATCCCTTAGAGCAGTGGTTCCCAAACTTTTTATAGTCCCGTACCCCTTCAAACATTCAACATCCAGCTGTGTACCCCCTCTAGCACCAGGGTCGGCGCACTCTCAAATGTTGTTTTTTGCCATCATTGTAAGCCTGCCAGACACAAACTATACAATATATTTATTAAACATAAGAATGAGTGTGAGTTTGTCACAACCCGGCTCCTGGGAAGTGACAAAGAGCTCCTATAGGACCAGGGCACAAATAATAATATAATAATAATCAATCGTTTTGCTCTTTATTTAGCCATCTTACATATAAAACTTTATTTGTTAATCGAAAATTGTGAATACCTCACCACATGTTAATGAGAAGGGTGTGCTTAAAAGGATGCACATAACTCTGTAATGTTGGGTTGTATTTGAAAGAGTCTCAGTCTTAAATCATTTTCCACACAGTCTGTGCCTGTATTTAGTTTTCATGCTAGTGAGGGCCGAGAATCCACTCTCACATAGGTACGTAGTTGCAAAGGGCATCAGTGTCTTAACAGCGCCAAGGCAGGATACTCTGAGCGCAGCCCAATCCAGATATCTGGCAGTGGCTTCTGATTAAAGAACATTTTCACAGAACCGCTTGCTTATCTTGTTCAGATATCGGTAAGTGGACTGGAGGCAGGGCATGAAATGGATAATGAATCTAGTTGTTTGTGTCATCCATTTCGGGAAAGTACCTGCGTAATTGCGCACCCAACTCACTCAGGTGCTTCGCTATTTCACATTTAACATTGTCCGTAAGCTTGAGTTCATTTGCACACAAAAAATCATACAATGATGGAAAGACCTGTGTGTTGTCCTTGTTAATGCAGACAGAGAATAGCTCCTACTGTCACGCCCTGGCCTTAGTATTCTTTGTTTTCTTTATTATTTTAGTTAGGTCAGGGTGTGACATGGGGAATGTTTGTGTTTTGTCGTTTTGGGTGGTTATATGGTAAAGGGGGTGTTGGGTGTAGTGTATGAGTTTGTGTTGAGTGAATGTTTCTAGGTATGTCTATGGTTGAGTGAATGTTTCTAGGTATGTCTATGGTTGCCTGAGTGGTTCTCAATCAGAGACAGATGTCTTTCATTTGTCTCTGATTGGGAGCCATATTTAAGGCAGCCATGGGCATCATGCATTTGTGGGTAATTGTCTATGTTAGTGTGTAGTGGTCAGTGTCAGCACCATTTCTGTTTATATAGCTTCACGGTCGTCAGTTTGTTGTTTTGTTTCGTTCGTTGCTCTTCTAAAATAAAAGAAGAATGTATTTCTCACACGCTGCATTTTGGTCCTCACTCTCTCCCATTGACGATCGTGACAGAATTACCCACCAAACCAGGACCAAGCAGCGTGAAAGGATGGAACAGCGCTTAGTGGAGGAATGGACCCGGGAAAAGGATGAGTGGAGAACAACCTGGGAAGAGATAGACAGGTGGGCGTGCGATCCAGAGAAAGTGCCGGAGCCTGCCTGGGATTCGCTGGAGCAGTGCGAGGAGGGTTACAGGATTATGGAGCTGGAGAAAGGAGCACGAAGGCGCGGTAGGAAGCCCTCGAGGAAACGCCAAAAATTTCTTGGGGAGGGGCTCATGGGGAGTGTGGCGAGTCCAGATAGGAGATCTGCGTCAACTTCCCGTGCTACCCGTGAGGACCCTAAGAAGGAACCTGAGCCAGTCGGGCTGATATTGGAGGTGAGCAATGGGAATGATACAGAGACTGTTAAGGATTTATTGGGGAGGTTGGAGGAGAGTGAAATGAGGGAGCTGCTGTGTTGGTGTGTGAGGCACAAAATCCACCCGACAGAGCGTGTGCGGGAAGTGATGTTACCTGAGTCAGCTCTCCATGCTCGTCCTGAGGTGCGTGCTAACCGTCTGGGAATGACAGTCCCACGAACCAGGCCTCCTGTACGCCTCCCTAGTCCTGCACCTCCTGTAGCAGTTCCACGTGCTAACTCTCCTGTGGCAGCCACTCGTACCAGTCCTCCAGTTCCGGCACCACGCACCAAGCCTTTTGTGCGTCTCCAGAGTCCAGTACGTCTTGTTTCTCCTCCCCGCACTAGCCCTGAGATGCGTGTCCCCAGCCCGGTACCACCAGTTCCGGCACCACGCACTAGGCCTAATGTGCGTCTCCAGGGTCCAGTATGCCCTGTTCCTCCTCCCCGCACTAGCCCTGAGATGCGTGTCCCCAGCCCGGTACCACCAGTTCCGGCACCACGCACTAGGCCTAATGTGCGTCTCCAGGGTCCAGTATGCCCTGTTCCTCCTCCCCGCACTAGCCCTGAGATGCGTGTCCCCAGCCCGGTACCACCAGTTCCGGCACCACGCACTAGGCCTAATGTGCGTCTCCAGGGTCCAGTATGCCCTGTTCCTTCTCCCCGCACTAGCCTGAAGGTGCGTGTCCTTAGCCCGGTGCCTCCAGTTCCGGCACCACGCACCAGGCCTACAGTGCGCCTCATCCGGCCAGAGCCATCCGTCTGCCCAGCGCCATCTGAGCCATCCGTCTCCCCAGCGCCATCTGAGCCATCCGTCTCCCCAGCGCCATCTGAGCCATCCGTCTCCCCAGCGCCATCTGAGCCATCCGTCTCCCCAGTGCCGTCTGAGCCATCCGTCTGCCCAGTGCCGTCTGAGCCATCCGTCTGTCCCGAGCCATTAGAGCCGCCCGTCTGTCCCGAGCCGTCAGAGCCGTTAGTCAGTCAGGAGCCGCTAGAGCCATTCGTCAGTCAGGATCTGCCAGAGCCGCCAACCAGACAGGATCTGCCAGAGCCGCCAACCAGACAGGATCTGCCAGAGCCGCCAACCAGACAGGATCTGCCAGAGCCGCCAACCAGACAGGATCTGCCAGAGCCGCCAACCAGACAGGATCTGCCAGAGCCGCCAACCAGACAGGATCTGCCAGAGCCGTCAGCGAGCCATGAGCGTCCAGAGCCGTCAGCCAGCCATGAGCAGCCAGAGCCGCCAGCCAGCCATGAGCAGCCAGAGTCGCCAGCCAGCCATGAGCAGCCAGAGTCGCCAGCCAGCCATGAGCAGCCAGAGTCGCCAGCCAGCCATGAGCAGCCAGAGTCGCCAGCCAGCCATGAGCAGCCAGAGTCGCCAGCCAGCCATGAGCAGCCAGAGTCGCCAGCCAGCCATGAGCAGCCAGAGTCGCCAGCCAGCCAGGATCTTCCAGAGCCGCCAGTCAGCCAGGATCTACCAGAGACACCGAAGCGGATATTGACAATGGTGGAGTGGGGGCCACGTCCCGCACCCGAGCCGCCGCCATATTAAGGCCCACCCCGGACCCTCCCTTTATGTGTCAGGTTTTGCGGCCGGAGTCCGCACCTTTTGGGGGGGGTACTGTCACGCCCTGGCCTTAGTATTCTTTGTTTTCTTTATTATTTTAGTTAGGTCAGGGTGTGACATGGGGAATGTTTGTGTTTTGTCGTTTTGGGTGGTTATATGGTAAAGGGGGTGTTGGGTGTAGTGTATGAGTTTGTGTTGAGTGAATGTTTCTAGGTATGTCTATGGTTGAGTGAATGTTTCTAGGTATGTCTATGGTTGCCTGAGTGGTTCTCAATCAGAGACAGATGTCTTTCATTTGTCTCTGATTGGGAGCCATATTTAAGGCAGCCATGGGCATCATGCATTTGTGGGTAATTGTCTATGTTAGTGTGTAGTGGTCAGTGTCAGCACCATTTCTGTTTATATAGCTTCACGGTCGTCAGTTTGTTGTTTTGTTTCGTTCGTTGCTCTTCTAAAATAAAAGAAGAATGTATTTCTCACACGCTGCATTTTGGTCCTCACTCTCTCCCATTGACGATCGTGACACCTACTTCTTAATCATAGCCTCAATTTTGTCCCGCATATTGAATATAGTTCCCTGTAATCCTAGATTCAGATCATTCAGGTGAGAAAAACATCACCCAGATAGGCCGATCTTGTGAGAAACTCGTCATCATGCAAGCGGTCAGACAAGTGAAAATGATGGTCAGTAAAGAAAACTTTAAGCTCGTCTCTCAACTTAAAAAAAAAATGTCTCAATACTTTGCCCCTTGATAACCACTGCTTCTGTATGTGTTAAATCGTTTTATGGTAGCTGCCCATATCATTGCAGAGTGCAGAAAATACACAAGAGTTCAGGAGCCTTGCTTTAACAAAATTAACCATTTTCACTGTAGTGTCCAAAACGTCTTTCAAGCTGTCAGGAATTCCTTTGGCAGCAAGAGCCTCTCAGTGGATGCTGCAGTGTACCCAAGTGGCATCAGGAGGAACTGCTTGCACGCACGTTACCACTCCACTATGTCTCCCTGTCATGGATTTTGCACCATCAGAACAGATACCAACACATCTTGACCACCGAAGTCCATTTGATGTCACAAAGCTGTCCAGTACTTTAAAAATATCCTCTTCTGTTGTCCAGGTTTCCAGTGGTTTGCAGAAGAGGATGTCATCCTTAATTGACCCCCCATAAACGTAACAGACATATACCAGGAGTTGTGCCTGGCCCGCCATGACTGTTGACTTATCCAGCTGTAACGCATGGAATTCTCTGGATCGTATGCGAAGCAGTAATTGTTTCAAAACATCTCCTGCCATGTCACTGATGCGTCATGAAACAGTGTTGTTTGATGGAGACATTGTCTGTATAGTTTTTTGGGCAATTTCCCCCAGCATTGTCCCAGCCATATCCGCGGCAGCAGGAAGAATTAAGTCCTCCACAATAGTATGAGGCTTGCCTGTCCTAGCCACTCAGTAGCTCACCATATAAGACTCTTCTAGCCCCTTCTTATTAATGGTATCTGTTGATTTTATACATGTCTTATTTCTCGAAAGTCGTCTTAATTCTCGCTCAAAAAACTCCTGTGGCTTATTTTTCAAATTGGCATGTTTTTGTTAGTAAATGTCTACGCAAGAGTGAAGGTTTCATCGAGTTGTGAGATAGTACTTCTGCACATGTAACACACTGTGGCTGAGGAAAGGCACTACTCCCAAAATAAGTGAACCCCAAATCAATGTTGTTCTCATCATATTTGCGCCTCTTCGATGGTCCAACATCCCTGTCTGTTGTTCGGTGCTTTCCCGGGTAAGGGAGCAGTAGCTCTTCGGCTGCATCAGATTCACAACTGTCAGTGTCCATGCTAGCTGGGTTAACAACAAATGTAGAATTACTGATGCTAGCATTGGATGTGCTCGTGGAAGCACAACAACTTGTGTCGTCGACAGGTAGAAGGTAGAGCAGGTAGAACAGTAGAGCTGGTATGGACATGGGCCTTACTTTTTTTTATACATACATACATTTTCGAGCAAACGGAATGAGCAGCAGCTACGTTTGGCTACATACGGACCGTTAGTGGAATTCCCGCCAGAGAGTATTGGATGTTAATTATTTGCCTATGCTACCTGTATTTGACATTGTGTTGTTATTTCGCTGAACACTAGATTGTTTAATACATTTTTTGGCAGTGAAACGATGCTAAAAATAAAAAAAATAAAAAACTCACCTAAATGTATAGCCCCGTTGGAAAACATAAATGGAGTGTTTGAAAATGAGAATTACATTTTTTTTAAAAATTTTTATAAAAAAAAATGTGAATCACAATTTAATTTGGCGTACCCGTACCCCAGTTTTGGAATACCTGCCTTAGAGGATCTGTAGTGTTGGGTGCGTCAGTGGAGGCTGCTGAGAGGAGGACGGCTCATAATAATGTCTGGAATGGAGTCAATGGAATGGTACTAACTGTCACGCCCTGATCTGTTTCTTGTGTTTGTCTCCACCCCCCCAGGTGTCACTTATTTTCCACCGTGTATTTATCCCTGTGTATCCTGTCTCTCTGTGCCAGTGTATTTATCCCTGTGTATCCTGTCCCTCTGTATCAGTGTATTTATCCCTGTGTATCCTGTCTCTCTGTACCAGTGTATTTATCCCTGTGTATCCTGTCTCTCTGTGCCAGTGTATTTATCCCTGTGTATCCTGTCCCTCTGTACCAGTGTATTTATCCCTGTGTATCCTGTCCCTCTGTACCAGTGTATTTATCCCTGTGTATCCTGTCTCTCTGTACCAGTGTATTTATCCCTGTGTATCCTGTCCCTCTGTACCAGTGTATTTATCCCTGTGTTTCCTGTCTCACTGTACCAGTGTATTTATCCCTGTGTATCCTGTCTCTCTGTGCCAGTTCGTCTTGTATGTTTTCAAGTCAACCAGCGTTTTCCCCGTGCTCCTGCTTTCTATTTCTCTTTTGCTAGTCCTCCCGGTTTTAACCCTTACTGTTTTCTGGACTCCGTACCCGCCTGCCTGACCATTCTGCCTGCCCTGACCTCGAGCCTGCCTGCCGCTCTGTACCTCCTGGACTCTGAACTGGTTTAGACCTTTTTGCCTGTCCACGACTATTCTCTTGCCAACCCCTCTTTGATTGTTAATAAATATCAAAGACTCCAACCATCTGCCTCCTGTGTCTGCATCTGGGTCTCGCCTTGTGCCTTGACACTAACGTGGTTTCCACGTGGTTGATACCATTCCATTGACTCCATTCCAGCCATTACTATGCGCTGCCCTCCCCTCAGCAGCCTCCACTGGTGTGCGCGCGTGCGTGTGTATGTACATGCATGTGTGTGTACCTGAAGTGCATAGATGCATTACCTTGCTGCAGGGCATGATCCAGTAGGCAATAGCCAGGAAGGGCAGTCCCACGGTGACCCCTAGCACGGTCCAACACTTGACCCCGATGGACTGCTGCCTCAGACCTGACAGGTTCTCATACCAGATAGTCAGCAGCTGCTGCTGGCAGTTAGGGTGCGCCACAAACTACACACAGAGAGAGAGAGAGAGAGAGAGCGAGAGCGAGAGCGAGAGAGAGAGAGAGATGAAAACACTTACAAACTGGTTACAGGTTACAGCAGTGTGCAAACACACTGTAAAAAAAAATATTAAAGCTAAACTCTTCTGAAAGTGCTCTCTAAATGGACCTGTTCTCCCTGTCAGCTATTCTCCCTCTGTCTCATCGAGGAACAGTCTGTATTTAAATAGAGATTGTCGTCAGTCTCAATCCACCGTGGACAGACTGAAAAATAGAGGGAGAGGGACAAAGTGAGGGAATGCGATTTGTGAGTGATATCCATCTGTGTGTGTGTGTGTGTGTGTGTGTGTGTGTGTGTGTGTGTGTGTGTGTGTGTGTGTGTGTGTGTGTGTGTGTGTGTGTGTGTGTGTGTGTCCATCTAAAAGCCAACAGGATCACGTGTGTCTGTGATTTTCAGATTTTCACTGCGTGTGTGTGTGCGTGTGTGCAATTAAACAATGAATAATAATTTGGAGGGGGCTTGTATTTGTCCTGTTACACACCTGTGGATGGACACTTGTACATGTGTGTAATGGAAACGTATTTCTTGCATATCCCAACACCCCCTGAGACACCCGCAGATAATGGGGTCACCATTGTCCAGCGTCCACCCCCCGGTCTGTGCATGTGTGTGTGATTTCCAGATTTCCAGTGTTTGTGTGTGTGTGTGTGTGTGTGTTCCCTCAACAGGTCACTCAATCAGCACAGACCATCTAGTGACATTCAAGGATCATTCATGACTAACCACAGCAAGCACAAATACAAATAAAAACACACACACACGCTCCATATGCTTGGAAGCGCAAGCACATGCACACACAAGCACACACACAAGCACATACACGCACACACACCCAAACACACACACACGCACACACACTACGACTTCAACCCAGCAACAAACAATTCAAATTAAACAGTGTCCCTCGTTCCTCCACCCCCTTGGTGATTGCAACCATCTTCATTGACCCATCATGGGAACCCTGTCACTAGTTTGTATGTCAATATGTCGAAGTCTTTGTGCATCTGTCTGAGAGTGCCCATGCTGTCTGTGTGTGTGTGTATGTTTCCCCCACTGAGTTTACACAATAGCACTCAAGGCCACCTGGTTGTCATAGCAACCCATCCTCCCCCTCATCTGGCAGGTTGATTAACACACTCAGCTGTGGTCACGCTCCCTGGTTTGGGAAAACATCCCAGGCACTACACTTTACCGTTTCCCTGGAAGCTCACACGCAGGATGGACGTTTCACTATTCAGTTGTAGCCCTGAACTAGCTCACCTGACTCACCTAGTCAAAGGCTTGATGATTAGTTGACAAGTTGAATCAGGTGTGTTAGCGCTGCAATAGAACAGCAGGGGGTCCCCGAGGAGAGGTTTGAGAACCACTGCTCAATGAGTTGAATCAGATTTTTTTTGTCCGGGGCTACAACAAAAATGTGTGCTGTTGGGGGTACTCGAGGACCGGAGTTGTGAACCACTGCCTTAGATGATATGCGAGGTAGTATGAACCGTATGGTACTATGTCTCACAATGTTTACATATAGGATGTTCAACCATAAGGTCAGAGAAACGTATTTACCTTTTTTGTTGAAATGTGTTTGTGTGAGTGCCTGTGTGTCTCTGCGAGTCCCGGGTGATGTAGGGAGAGGGGACTTGGTTTCACAATTAGCTGAAACACCTCTGGTATTCTGACACAGAGACTTGTCTGATATTTACAAATGCTACCAGGTATCGGGACACACGAGCACAGAAATGTGTATCACTGCATCGCTACTACAAGACTACACCACTGATCCAATGTTTTCCCTGTGAGATGTTCCAGGTTGAACATAAATCAACATTTCCCGCTCCAACAAACACACAAATGGGGTCAAATGCTACATGAACAATCAATGATATCAGATAGAAATGATGACATGTACACTAAACCATAAAAAAACATGAACACACACTGTATATATATGGTCATTTACAGCAGTGTCAAGTAATGCGATCAGGTTGTGGTCCTGGTTTTAGGGGGTCTCACCTTCTTGACCTCGTATTTGATGGCCAGTTTGACGCGTTCGAGGCAGGGGCGGTTGTTGTCACTGGGCGGGGCATTGTCCACGTCTCCGTTCAAGATGGCCTCCACCTCCTCTGTGTCTCTGCACTGGTCCAACACCCCCACTACAAAGTCCTTACACTGCATGGACAACTTCCTGTAGTCATTCTATGGAGAGAGAGAGAGAGAGAGAGCAAGAAGACAGTGAATGAGAAAGAGAGGCAGAGAAAAAGGGGAGAGATAAGGAGAGGGTGAAGGAGGATACAGAAGAGGAAGATGTGAGGAAGAAAAGGTGGGAAAAGAGAGAGAGGAGAATGGTAGAATGTTCCTGTGCAGCTAGTGTTTGTATAATGACTTGATTAGGCGAATTGTTGGAAGCTCCCCACTGCCGTCAATTCAACGTCTAATCCACGTTGGTCCAACGTAATTGAATGGATGTGAAGACAATGTCGATTCATCCAGTGTGTGTCCAATGGGACAGGGGAAGCTCTGGAGCCAATTTCACACAGCTTTCAGCTCCGACACCACACTCCCCCTCCTCCATCTCCGCTCAACCATAGCTCTTCAGGCCAGTGCCCGAGGCCCCTCAGATGCAGTTACACACACACACACACACAAACACTCATTAACAAAGAAACGACCACACACACACAAGCACACGCGTAACACACAACCAGAGATCCCTCATTGTCTTTCATGCATTCGCACAAGAGCATACAACATCTGCCGACCCATCCCTCCCTGGACCAGTCAAAGTGGTTTGTAGAGCCAATTGTCGACAGAGACTAAAGTCTAATTGTATATGCATAGCTGCACTGTGTTCAAACCAACGAGTACAGCTCAGTGATAACATGCTTTCTGGGTAAGTTTCCCTCGGCACTTGCAGTTATAAGATGTCCCCGACGGGCTCCCTCTGCTACGTGATCACCACTTCATACCAAGCGCGTTAGTATTAGCTCTCTCTCCCCTTGCTTCTCTTCAGGACAGAAACACTCCATGGTTCCATTTGTCTTCGTTCACTTCTATGCCACCCTTAAAGGGGCAATCAGCAGTTGCTACATTCCTTTTTTGGACTTAATAAATGAATAATATGTACCCGTTGATTCTTGAACAATATAACTTGTCGTACCCCATCAGAAGCCAAAATATAAGCAAATATATAAACAAATAAAATGTAAACAAACACTATATAGCCTCAACATATGGTTAAAATGTTGATGTCATGGAGGGTCAATCCTTGCATCCATAGCTCTGTGTATGAATTTGAGAGTGATTCAATTTCTCCAGCCCCATCCCTCAGCTTTTTATTGAACCACGGGTGAACCAGGGGTGGGGAGGCCGCTTTCTTACTCTTGCTACTGCTGATTGCCGCTGCAAGGAATTTTGGACGCCTCGAACATAACTATTTCCTTTGACTCAGGGATCGTCATTCTATGATGGCGTGGCTAGCCGTGTTTGAATACAGAACATTGTAATGAGGTTCTAGAAGACACATGATAATTATTCCACCCTGCAGCCATTATCCACATGCTGATGATACCACCATACTAATTGATGGAAATTCCACATTATACAGAGCCACACTAATGACTGACAGAGAGAGCGAGAGAGAGAGAGAGGAGGGGGGGGGGGGGGGGGTGACAGTGAGACAAAGAGGAAGAGAAGATGGTACATTCATACATTCTGAAGTGACATTTTGCAATGTGCCAATGAGAATGACTGATCACTCACTCTAGGCCAATGGAATTGAGTGTATTTAGGCACTCAGGGGACAATAAGAAAAAGGTAGGTGTTAGGAAACCATGAATGAGCACACACACACACACATCATGAAAGAGGCAGAAAAAAGATGAAGAGGTAGGGAAAAAGTTGTTGAGAAAGGGTGGACAGAAAGAAACCCGAAAAGGAGAGATGGAAGGAGATGGAAAGAGATGGAAAATGCTGAAAGATATAGAGAGAAGAAATGGAAGAACTAGTGAGGTGGAAAGAGAGAGGAAGAGAAAGAGATGAAGAGAGAGATGGGTGAGGAGAGAGAGAGAGATGTGGAGAGAGAGAGAGAGGTGGAGAGGGGGATATCTCGTGACCCTGTTCTGCTGATTGTGACTCTGTGGCGCTTCCCTCTCCAGCTGTGAATAGACACAGGTGCTCCTCACCAGCCAATTTCACACCTCTGAGCACTTGTGTGTGTGTGTGTGGACGTGTTTAACTATTCTTGTGGGGACCAGAAGTCAGGACATTTTGTTAGTCCCCACGAGGTCAAATGGTATTTCTAGGTGGTTTAGGGTTAAGGTTAGAATTTGTGTTAGAATTACGTTAAGGGTTAGGATTAGGTTAGGGATATGGAAACGGGACTGAATTGTGTGTCCCCACAAAGTTCGTTTTACAAGACTGTGTGTGTGTGTGTGTGAGAGAGTGAGAGAGTGAGAGAGAGAGAGAGAGAGAGAGAGAGAGAGAGAGAGAGAGAGAGAGAGAGAGAGAGAGTGTGTGTGTGTGTGTGTGTGGTGTTACAGTACATTAAGGAAGTATTTGGAGTTCCTCTGTCGGTCAGTAAGTTAGTCCATTGGCTCCCATAACAATTCTTAGATGTGAACTATAGTCTCTCCACCAATGGAAATACACTGAGTGTATAACACACTAAGAACACCCCCTCTTTCCATGACACAGACTGACCAGGTGAATCCAGGTGAAAGCTATGTTTTTGCCTTGCAAAATTATTCACCCCCCTTGGCATTTTTCCTATTTTGTTGCATTACAACCTGTAATTTAAATGGATTTGTATTTGTATTTCATGTAACGGACATACACAAAATAGTCAAAATTGGTGAAGTAAAATGAAAAAAAGAACTTGTTAAAAAAAATGAAAAGCGGAAAAGTGGTGCGTGCATATGTATTCACCCCCTTTGCTATGAAGCCCCTAAATAAGATCTGGTGCAACCAATTACCTTCAGAAGTTACATAATTAGTTAAATAAAGTCCACCTGTGTGCAATCTAAGTGTCATGTGATCTGTCACATGATCTCAGTATATATACACCTGTTCTGAAAGGCCCCAGAGTCTGCAACACCACTAAGCAAGGGGCACCACCAAGCAAGCGGCACCATGAAGACCAAGGAGCTCTCCAAACAGGTCAAGGACAAAATTGTGGAGAAGTACAGATCAGGGTTGGGTTATAAAAAATATCTGAAACTTTGAACATCCTACGGAGCACCATTAAATCCGTTATTCAAAAATGGAAAGAATATGGCACCACAACAAACCTGCCAAGAGAGGGCCGCCCACCAAAACTCACGGACCAGGCAAGGAGGGCATTAATCAGAGAGGCAACAAAGAGACCAAAGATAACCTTGAATGAGCTGCACAACGGAAATTGGAGTATCTGTCCATAGGACCACTTTAAGCCGTACACTCCACAGAGCTGGGCTTTACGGAAGAGGGACCAGAAAAAAGCTATTGCTTAAAGAAAAAAATAAGCAAACACGATTGGTGTTCTCCAAAAGGCATCTGGGAGACTCCCCAAAGATATGGAAGAAGGTACTCTGGTCAGATGAGACTAAAATGGAGCTTTAAGGCCATCAAGGAAAACACTATGTCTGGCGCAAACCCAACACCTCCCATCACCCCGAGAATACCATCCATGTTTTTAATATGCAAGGCCTGGGAAACTGGTCAGAATTTAAGGAATGGCGCTAAATACAGGGAAATTCTTGAGGGAAACCTGTTTAAGTCTTCAAGAGATTTTAGACTGGGTTCACCTTCCAGCAGGACAATGACCCTAAGCATACTGCTAAAGCAACACTCAAGTGGTTTAAGGGGAAACATTTAAATGTCTTGGAATGGCCTAGTCAAAGCCCAGACCTCAATCCAATTGAGAATCTGTGGTATGACTTCAAGATTGCTGTACACCAGCGGAACCCATCCAACTTGAAGGAGCTGGAGCAGTTTTGCCTTGAAGAATGGGAAAAAGTCCCGGTGGTTAGATGTGCCAAGCTTATAGAGACATACCCCAAGAGACTTGCAACTGTAATTGCTGAAAAAGGTGGCTCTACAAAGTACTGACTTTGGGGGGGGTGAATAGTTATGCACGCTCAAGTTCTGTTTTTTTGGGTCTAATGTCTTGTTTGTTTCACAATGAAAAAATATTTTGCATCTTCAAAGTGGTAGGCATGTTGTGTAAATCAAATGATACAAACCCCCCCCAAAAATCTATTTTAATTCCAGGTTATAAGGCAACAAAATAGGAAAAATACCAAGGGGGCGAATACTTTCGCAAGTCACTGCATGTCATGGTGTTCGTAATGTTTTGTACACCCAGTGTATATGTCAACGCTTAACACTAGGAGCACACTGTGTGCTGTCCCCCATCACTTGAACCCACTGGGACAACAGCACATGTGGCACCGTGTCAACGTAACCCTGAGCAACAGGTCTAATCCTGCACTTAACCATGTAAAGATTGCAGAGGGCAGCTGCATTAAAACAACAACAACAACGCTGATAACGACCACAGGGACTTTCTCCAATGAGATCAACACTTTCCTTCCTTTCAGATAAGTGGACTACATAAGGAATGAGTGTTCGAGTACCGACTGCGTCTGAGCCAGTCAGAACATACGTATTCTTACCTCAGAGAGTGGAGGGAAAGACAGGGAAGGAGATGGAAATTGAGGTAGAGAGAGAGAGGGAGAGATAGATAAAGGAGAGAGACATGGAAGGTGATAATGAGTGTGTAATGAAAGAGATGGAGGGTAATAGAACTAAGCCCCCCGGGTCACTACTTCTCATTTACACATCTAGGAAGCGGGCAGACAGATAGACACCTGAGCAGACACAGCTGCAGTCATGACAAGTACCAACCCACGCACCCTTCTGGACTGCAGCCTTCTATTCACTTTACCCCGCCGCCTAAATGCCAAAATGTTCCCCTTTGCCTTCCTTCCTTCCCAGAGCTCCTGGGCTTGAATTTTATTCCTGTCGTTGTGGCTGTATACCCCACACTGCAGCATGAAACTTCTATTTTCAACACAGAGACCCAGTTGTGTCCTGTTAACGTGTGTATTAGTGTACGTGTGCATTTTGAATTATAATTTTTATTTAACCTTTATTTAATTAGACAAGTCAGTTAGGAACAAATTCTTATTTACAATGACGGCCTACCCCGGCCAAACCCTAACCCGGACGACGCTGGGCCAATTGTGCGTCGCCCTATGGGACTCCCAATCACGGCCGTTTGTGATACAGCCTGGAATCAAACCAGGGTCTGTAGTGACACCTCTAGCACTGAGATGCAGTGCCTTAGACTGCTGCACCACTCGGGAGCCCATGTACAGTAGTATGTGTGTATAGCACGTGTAGGACTAGTGAGACAGCAAAGTAGAGAGAGCAGCCACAGTCCTATGCCAAAGCTGCTACGACTCCTAACAGAGACATATCAAACATTATAGCAGATGAGGGAGCAGCAAATCCTCACATGCAAATACATGGATTCTCTCTCTCTATCCCTCTCTCTCTCTCTGTACTGATGCTTCGTTGGGTTGGTAGTGGTTAGTGAACTGAGCCTCTGGACCTCAGTAGACTCTTTTCTATGGCCACCTTTTGGCATTTGAGGGCTTTGTAATGGGAGGAGTGGGGGTAACTTGTTTCTAAATTACCATGCAATTTGGTGGCTCTTTTTTGGATATTAATCAGAAGAGGGAATTGGTCTAATTCTGCTCTGCTTGCGTTGTTTGGAGTTTTTATCTGTACTCTGATGATGCTCTCGGTCTCTCGGTCTCTCACTCTCTCTCTCGGTCTCTCACTCTCTCGGTCTCCCGTTCTAGGTATCTCACTCTCGGCCTCGGTCTCTCAGCCAGTTAAACTCACCTCAAACTCAGTCTCTATGATAGCCAGTCTGGCCAGTTAAACTCACCTTCAACTCAGTCTCTATGTTAACCAGTCTGGCCAGTTAAGCTCACCTTAAATTTAGTATGTACTGTATAGGTAACTGACAAAATAATGGAAACACTTTAGTAAATGAGGGATACAAAGTGTATTGAAAGCAGGTGCTTTTAAGCAATTAACATCCCATCATGCTTTGAGTCATGTATAAAAATGCTGGGCAGGCCGTTATTTTGGCTACCATGGCTATGACTCCATAGGATGACAATGCCGCCATCCACAGAGCACGAGCGGTCACTGAATGGGTATGATGAGCATGAAAACGATGTAAACCACACGCCATGGCTGTCTCAGTCACCAGATTTCAACCCAAATGAACACTTATGGGAGATTCGGGAGCGTAATCTGAGACAGTGTTTTCCACCACCATCAACAAAACACCAATTGATGCAATTTCTTGTTGAAGAATGGTGTTGCATCCTTCCAATAGAGTTCCAGACACTTGTAGAATCTATGCCAAGGTGCATTGAAGCTGTTCTGGCTCGTGGTGGCCCAATGCCCTATTAAGTGTATCTAAGTGTAGACTGATGATGTTCATGTTTTGCTGTGTTCTAGTGTACTATGGAATATATTGCTGTCTTATTCTTGACACTTCTCCCAGTCATATTTAAGGTTAGAACTACCTTTCTAAGTGTCCTGATACTTTTAGCTTGGAGTTGTATTTTTATGATAACATAGCTTCAGTATTTCACTTTTTAATGTGTATAGTCATGCTTACTAGGTGTGTCCAATCAATTTTGTAAAACCACTCCCTCTTCTAATTAGGGCTAATTGGAAAAGCTGTTCAAAAGAGGACATTGTATTCTTTTTTTGTACTCCCTGACGAAGGCCATGCAGCCGAAACGCGTCGTATTTTTTAAAACTTTGTTTCTATTGAACATGCCATACTAATAAAGTAATTTTAATTAATTACATGAAGAGTGCCCTGGTCCTCCTTTATTTTTGATGCCCTATTAAGACACTTTATGTTGGTGTTTCCATTATTTTGGCAGTTACCTGTATGTTAGCCAGTCTGGCCAGTTAAACTCACCTTAAACTCAGTCTCTATGTTAGCCAGTCTGGCCAGTTAAACTCACCTTAAACTCAGTCTCTATGTTAGCCAGTCTGGCCAGTTAAACTCACCTTAAACTCAGTCTCTATGTTAGCCAGTCTGGCCAGTTCGTTGCTGAGCTCCAGGGCGGTGAGGACAGGGTCTTCACTGCTCAGGGACAGGTAGGCAGCACTGGCCAGCCCTTTATAAGCGTTCATCCGGGAGCGGGAGTGGCTGAATGAGTCTCTCTTCTGCTTCTCGACACACTCATTGCACTTACAGAAGTAGTCATGAGGCCTCTCGATGCGGGCCCCCTTGGTGAGCAGGATATGCACAATCTCATACTCCTGACAGTGTGCTGCTAGGATGACTGGGGTGACGTCGTGGGAAAAGCGTGTCCCGTCTTCATCGTAAGCGTAAAAATCGTCATCCCGTAGCTCCTGTTCGAGGGGACTCTGGGTGAGCCGCAGCCCTTGGCTGAATGCCGGGTTCGCCAATATGGCTTCCACGATACGCACATACCCTTTAGAGATAGCCAATAAGAGCCCGTCGCCCACTCTGGCTAGCCCATCCATCTTTAGCAACAGCTCAGTCACTTCCAGGTGTTCATTGCCCACTGCCAGCTGCAATGCATTCTGGCCCATGTAGTCCACACAGTTGAAGTTGAGGGTTTTGGACTCCTCCAGCATCTTGCGGACCACGGGGATGTTGCCGTACTCGGCAGCGTCAAGGAAACCCTCTTCCTCGGGTGTCAGGGCCGAGCCACGCTCGTTAAACATGTAGGCTGGGCCTCGCACAGCCTGGCGACGCCCCTTCTCCCTCAGCGTGGTGTGTCTCCGGTGCATTGCTTCCACTCTAGAAGAGGGGGGAGAGGGAGGGTGACAGGGAGAGAGAAAGGGTTATTAAACAAGGGTTAAACTACTGTAAAATGACACACACACACAAACACTCAAATAATGTGGCACTGAATCACGCAATCCCAAACACTGCATGACAACTAGCTGTCTCTTGCACCACCAGTTCATATTTTTCCCCATAACTGTGTATTGACAGTATATCTGCCCTGAGCTGTAGATGCACACATTGCTAGCCTCTCAGAGGAACTGAATGAGTCAATCTGAATCTCTTGAATCAACACAGTGTGCGGCAGGCGCCTCAGACAAAAACCTCCATCATATGGTTACCTCAAAAACAAAATGTTCAGCTCCTCAAATCACAGGTTAGACACCCAAAGAGCACCCGAACGCTGAAGCACAACACCCAGTGCTCAACTGCTCTCTGTGTGGAGGAAAATCTATAGACACATTCATTTTCAAATGAATGGGAAAGAGAAACAATACGAGAGGTAGAAAAGAGGTAGGGGTTAGGGAGCCAGAGAGAGGGAGGGGGATGGAGCAAGGGAAAGAGAGAGATAGGAGGGAGAAGAGGCGGTGAAGTTTCTGCAGTGAAAAGGATGAAATGTACAACAACTGCTTACAATATGCTACCAACAACTTGGGTAACAGGCTAACTCTTTTAGCATTTTGTCCTAGAATTTAGTCTTCATGAAAGGGCGAGATCAAAACTTTGTTTGAGAAATAGAGGTGGTTACAAAACACAGCCCACTAACCCCTAGTGTAGATGTCTGCATCCGTGCGGAAGAAACGTTTTGTTCTTATTTTCATTGCGGTTTTATTCATCAAAATCCGTCTGATTAAGCTAGAGACTTCCTGTTTTTTGCAAGGGCTGTTCTAAATCCACGATGTCGGCCTTCCGCATCTGTGATGGAAGGCGGCTGAGGTACAATGCTGTCTAACAGACCAGGAGTAATCCCGGAAACCGTCCTTCTCACAAAAACGTCTGCAAAGTCTGAGTGGTTTGAGCTACAAACTAATATGATCCCACTATGGAGAGTTGAGACTCTCGCGAACAAGAAAGTGTCCATTTTGCTCTTCGACGCTTCACAGAACCAGGGTTACACATGTAACTTTTTTGTTTTTGTCCCTGATGCTTTCCTATATCTCTCAGATGCATTACAGACACCTCAGACCATATTTCCTTTTTATTTACATTTTTTTTGCCATGTATTATTCAATGCGTTGCTATGGGGCTAATAACACTAAGGACAAATTCAATGTTTCATCAGATAATTATTTGTTTATTTTTTGGGATACCTACAGGGGTCCCTAACTCTAAATCAAATAGCTAAATGGTCCATCTTATGGCCATATTAAAACAATTCAATTTGTTAGCTCAGTATATATCGCCATCTACAGGCTTCGATTTTTAGGGGCTAAACAAAGACATCACAGGTTGAAAACGGAGGAGTGTCGGGAGAATTGGAGAACAAGTGAAAATGGGAACCTATTCACGCAGGGAACGTTCCCCAGGGGCATCAAAGGATGTGGGACTCAGAAGATGAAGAGAGCTCACCCATGCAACGCTGTGTGTGTGTGTGAGTGAGTAAGTGTTCATTCTGGCACTCTTTTTTTCCCCCAGATTTTGTCTAGTCTTAGTCATTTTGACTAAAATATCATTAAGTCTTAGTCACAGTTTTGTCATCTGAATAATGATTTAGTATTGTCAAAATGACAAAAACAGTGGGCCATTTTAGTCACCTTACATTTCTATCATTAACCTATAGTAAACATAAACCACTGACTTCCATGTGCACAAACATTCAAAGCCTTGTCCTACCAACATGTTTTTCTGCATAACATCCTGTTCTCTTCCCAACAGAAGAGATATGACAAACATGTATAAGAATATATAACAATTTTCCGGCAATGTAAATTCCTAAATCAGCCTATATCGATATTGCACATTACAAAACAAACAGACAAACACAAGCAGAGAGAGTAGCACAATCACCAGATAGTGCAGCAAAGTTTGGCCAAGTATGATGGGTTGCACTTCCGCCACTCGGTTGCGTCATTGCCATTGTTCATTGTTCCACTGACGGCGCAGCCAAATTGATGCACAAAAGTAGAAAGGGGAGCTAATGACTTTGAACGAGAGCTAGTGACTGTTTCGCCCAGTGATATAGTCGAGTCAATAAATCTGAAGTCCGAATCGAGTCCCACGTCCCTTGTGCTCGAGTCCTGGTCCAAGTGCTCAAGTCTGAGTCACTGGGTGCACATTTACTCAAAAATAAAGTGTTTAACCCAGTCAGATATAGTGTAGTGGCAAGAGCCATTTTGTCAATAAATTGTTTGCTATCCATTCCATTCTTTATATGCGACCACATTTTTGCATATAGGCTACTGGTAATGTTACCAGGGCCACACTCGGTTTCAAAACGAGCATTGCAGATAGAAATTCCATGAATAGAGCCGACATTATTCCTTATCCAACACGTCAGAGAGGCATGTTTGTTTTACACATATAGAAATATTCTATCTGAACTTTGCGTCCTGCTCAGTGGCGGTTCTAGACCATTTCAACTGGGGGGGGCCAAGCTGGTGCTAGTTGTACTGTTAGAGGGGCCAGTTACATTAGACGCTATTGTTGTCATATCGTTTTCTTCACTGCATTGCAGGCATTAGCAGGCAAAAGACCATGTTCATAATCATCATCGTTGCCACTGTCTAATAACGGATGTAAAAAAAGAACGATACAAAAATGTGTTATGTCAAAATTATTTCATACTCCACATTTAGGGGGGCCACAAGGGGGTCCAAAATTGTTGTCACAGGGGCACTGGCCCCCCCCTGCCCCCCCAGAACCGCTAGTGGTCCTGCTCAACGCGGCCCAGGTTAGCTATAGCTAGCTGATGAGGTAACATGACTGAACAAGGTGTAGCCTTAACAAATGGTTAACGGTCCGGTCCACAAGTAGTCTAGTTTTAGACTGGCCCGCGATATGCTTTGTGAATGCAAAATGGGATCCGCCAATGAACGATAGAAATACAAAAACGTAGCGCCAGTATTATGGGTCATATCTTTTGAACGGCAAGGCCTAGAATCAAGCAGTTTTCTCTGAGGAAAAGAGGGAGACTAGGCTACGTTGGCTACAGAACCTGCCTATGAAATGCAGTGGGGAAAGTGCGAGGGTTGAGTGAGGCTACGAATTCAAAAACGTTTCTATACTCAAGGGAGAAAAAACATAGCTAGACTGCTGTTTTACTATTAAACGTAATGCTGTTAATGTTTTTAATTTTTGTAAAGCAGCTTGTGTTTCTTAACCAGACAAACGGTATCTATTGTAACTAGAAGGCTGGAGGTGACTGGTTAGCTACAGTGTGTATAATCGGAGCCGGAGCATTGCTTGCTCGCCCGGAGCTCCTGAGCCGGGTGTGGTGCGCCATTCCCGCTGCTGAACAGAACTGCGCATATGTGCCGCTATTGTGCGTATCACTGAAAAGCAACAACAAAATACACTTTTGTCCTGTCCACTTAGTACTCAGATTTTAGACACAGAGATGTTTTAGTCAAGTGACATTTTTCTGGGTCTATTTAGTCAGTTATAGTCTTTTGCCAAATTGCCAATGAAAAAGGTTGACGAATATTATTGTCACTAGTTTTGTTGATGATATTAACAAGGGTCTGTGTTTGTGCATGTTTATTGTGTGTGATTATACGGTACAAAGCACACAGTTTATGGGTATCGACTTACATTTACAGTCGATCAGAGCTGTGTGTGGTAGACTGGATATCAATGGAATAGAGCCAAAAAAGAGGACCGAGCAAAAGCCCTTTATGACACAAACCTAGTGAGCTATCAGCACAATGTCAACACGTTAGAATTACAATTGATAGAACTGACATTCTCATTCAAATCAATGCTCCATTCTAATTATATGGCTGGCGCTGCCCCTGCTCAGTCGACGCCCGTCCAGGTAAATAGGACTTTGAGATCACTTCAAAACCGGCCACTAGGGGCAACGGTGAGCGCTATTACCATCAAAGTAGTCTTGGGGTTTGCTAGGGTGTGGACGGGGTTTTGTTTTGTTTTAAAACTATATCAACCCTTAACTCTACCTTAACCATTCATAATTAATGTTTAAACTTAACCAGAGAATTGCTTTAGTTTTAACCCTATGCCAAACCTTACCCCTTAACTTAAGCAATGAATGCCTAAAGTGAACCTTTGATTCTGCAGTGAGACTGTGAGAGCTTATTGCAGAGTGATTGAATGAGTAAGCTGTGAAGAAGGTCGATAGGAGATGCACTGATTGTTTTTTTAAAGGAGTCCTAGTCCTCTCTCTGCTGTGGTGGCACACACACACACACACACACACACACACACACACACACACACACACACACACACACACACACACACACACACACACACACACACACACACACACACACACACACACACACACACACACACAAACATAATTGCCAGCAGCTACCATCATGGGCTGTGAGAGCCACTTAGATCAGTAAACCCTGTATGTTTTTATGTCTGTCATGTCCCTCAGCTCAGGGTGGAACAGAGAAACCATTAACTCCACAACCACTGAGACTAAATTGTCCCACAAACACACACACCCAAAATTGATTTCCATTCAAAATCCTATTTTCCCTAACCCCTAATGCTAGGCCTTAACGTAACCCTAACCCTAAGTCCTAAACCTAATTCTAACCAAAATTGTAACACTAAACCTACCCCTAAGGTTAAAATAGCTTTTGTCCTCGTTGGGACATGGGATATGTCCTCATGAGGGAGAATTTTCCTTGTTTTACTATCCTTGTGGGGACTTTTGTAGATTTCCAGTACCCCCCTCAAACACACAGGAACAACTACAACTACGGCTACTACCAGGGTTGGGTAGGTTACTTTCTGAATGTCATCTTTTACAGTTACTAATGACCTGTCCACAATTGTAATCAGTAACGCAATTTTTGGATTACCCAAATTTAGTAACGTAATCTGATTACTCTCCGTTACTTTTTGATTACTTTCCCCTTTAATGACAACTTTCCACATTAGGGTTGTTATTTTAAGCATTTAGTGATGTCTTACACAGTTTTAGTAAAAGGTTATGATTTAATGTCTATTGACTGTAAAGTGACAAAAAAAAGCGGAAATTGATTCTCTGTAATGTATTTAAGTAGGATCCCTGAGATGACTAATACAATAAATTATGGACGGTCTTTTTAAGTGATCTATATAACCCCTTTTGTAGTTTTCTGATCATATTGGAACTCCGTGGTATACAGTGCATTTGGAAAGTATTCAGGCCCCTTAACTTTTTCCACATTTTGTTACATTAACAGCCTTTTTCTAAAATTGATTAAATATATTTTTTCTTCAATTTACACACAATACCCCATAATGATAAAGCAAAACCATAAAAAAAAAAAAATAGTCCCGAAGCCACTCCCGCGTTGTCTTGGCTGTGTGCTTAGGGTCGTTGTCCTGTTGGAAGGTGAACCTTCACCCCAGTTTGAGGTCCTGAGCGCTCAGGAGCAGGTTTTCATCAAGGATCTCTCTGAACTTTGCTCCGTTCATCTTTCCCTCAAGCCTGACTAGTCTCCCAGTCCCTGCCGCTGAAAAACATCCCCACAGCATGATGCCGCCGCCACCATGCTTCATTGTAGGGATGGTGCCACGTTTCCTCCAAATGTGACGCTTGGCATTCAGGCCAAAGAGTTCAATCTTGGTTTCATCAGACCAGAGAATCTTGTTTCTCGTGGTCTGAGAGTCCTTTAGGTGCCATTTGGCAAACTCCACATGACCTGTAATGTGCCTTTTACTGAGGAGTAGCTTGCGTCTTGCCACTCTAAGATAAAGGCCTGATTTGGTGGAGTGCTGCAGAGATGGTTGTACTTCTGGAAGGTTCTCCCATCTCCACAGAGGATCTCTGGAGCTCTGTCAGAGTGATCCTATGGTTCTTCTTCAACTCCCTGACCAAGTGAGCATCGGGTTCTTGGTCACCTCCCTGACCAAGGCCCTTCTCCCTCGATTGCTCAGTTTGGCCGGGCTGCCAGTTCTAGGAAGAGTCTTGGTGGTTCCGAACTTCTTCCATTCATAAATGATGGAGGCCAACTGGCCCAACGCTCTAACCACTAGGCTACCAGGCTACCAAATCATGTCCAATCAATTGAATTTACCACAGTTGGACTCCAATCAAGTTGTAGAAACTTAAGGAGGAACAATTGAAATGAATGCACCTGAGCTCAATTTCAAGTCTCATATGAAAGGGTCTGACTACTTATGAAAATAGGATTGTTCTGTTTTTTTATTATTATTTTTAATACATTCCCCCCCCCAAAAAAACTGTTTTTACTTTGTCATTATGGGGTATTGTGTGTAGACTGATGAGGGGAAAACATGTATTTAATACATTTTAGAATAAAGCTGTAACGTAACACAATGTGGAAAAAGGGAAGGGGTCTGAATACTTCCCGAATATACTGTATGTTACTCTGGTTGTCTTTGTTTAATAACATCTGTAAATATTTTAAATAGATGCTCAAAAATCTATAGAATGATATTCATAGTCATCTTATTTTGTTGTTCAATGCTCAAACTCCCAAGATTCTATTTGACAAAACCACTACCACTATCACCTACAAGAGTTGCAGCTCTGGCAGCCACCATGTGCCCTTTCCAAATAGCATATATTTTTGTATTGTATTACTTGTAAACTTTATACTTTTTATTAGTTCCAATGGGCCTCAAGTGTTGTTGGATGGTTACTTGGGCAGTCGCTGAGGCTGTATTTCTCTGTTATTGTTGAAAATACGTAATTTCATATGCAGCAGGTTTAGTTACTTACCCAGCTAGCATTGCTAATGTTAGCACCAAAGATACAGGCTGAGAGACAAGGATTATTTAATGATTTGTCTGTACATTTTGTAAGAAATGTTGTTCTTCTAACAGGCCTACATGTTGTTTGGACTTTTGTTTAAGACAGTCTCGAAGATGAAAGCCAGCTGTAATTGTTGTAAACACTTATTTTGGATGTAGCAGTCGGGCTAGCTAGCATGCTAACTAAATACAGTAATTCTGTGTTATGGTTAGCATAGCTAGTAAGCATCTATATTCAAATTATTTGTTAGTGTATTGCAGATGATTGGTGACAATGATATGAACATAACTTATGACATGCTATTTGGACTGTTGTTTAAGACAGTTGCTAAGATGAAGTTGGCTGTTATTGTAGCAAACACTTATTTTGGATGTAACGTTAGCAGTCGGGCTAGCTAACATGTTAACTACATACAGTAACTCTTATGTTTAGCATAGGTAGTTAGCATTTAAATTCTAATACATTTTGAGTGTATTGCAGTTGATTGGTGACAATGACATGAACATATATTCAGCATAACAGTCATGCAATCATTATAATATATTTACAACCCAAAAGTAATGTGAAATGCACTCATAACTTATGACATGAACAAACATATAAACACAACATGCAATAATTTCAAGGGTTTTACTGAGTTAGTTTATTTAAGGAAATAAGTCAATTGAAATAAATGCAATATATCCTAATCTATGGATTTCACATGACTGGGAATACAGCTATGCATCTGTTGGTCACAGATTCCTTTATTAATTAGGGCCGTGGATCAGAAAACCAGTCAGTATCCGGTGACCACCATTTACCTCATGCAGTGCGTCACATAGAGTTGATCAGGCTGTTGATTGTCGCCTGTGGAATGTTGTCCCACTCCACTTCAATGGCTGTGCGATGTTGCTGGATATTGGTGGGAACTGGACAACGCTGTCATACACGTTGATCCAGAGCATCCCAAACATGCTCAATGAGTGACATGTCTGGTGAGTATGCAGGCCATGGAAGAACAGGGACCTTTTCAGCTTTCAGGAATTGTGTACAGATCCTTACGACATGCGGCCGTGCATCATCATGCTGAAACATGAGGTGAAGACGGCGGATGAATGGCATGACAATGGGCCTCAGGGTCTCGTCATTGTATCTCTGTGCCTTCAAATTGCCGTAGATAAAATGCAATTGTGTTCATTGTCCGTAGGTTATGCCTGCCCATACCATAACTCCACCGCCACCATGGGGCACTCTAATTCCCTAAAACGACATTGGAGGTGGCTTACGGTAGAGGAATTAACATAAAATTCTCTGACAACAGCTCGGGTGGACATTACTGCAGTCAGCATGCCAATTGCACTCTCCCTCAAAGCTTGAGACATCTGTGGCATTGTGTTGAGTGACAAAACTGCAAATTGTTATTGTCCCCAGCACAAGGTGCGCCTGTGTAATGATCATGTTGTTTAATCAGCTTCTTGATATGCCACACCTGTCAAGTGGATAGATCACTAACAGGGATGTAAACACATTTATGCACAACATTTGAGAGAAATAAGTGTAAATGTTTTTTACTCATGAAACATGGGACCAACACTTTACATGTTGTGTTTATATTTTTATACAGTCTATTTAGACCAAGCTTTGTCTGGGTTTGATAGCCAGCTAGCTAAGCTAACGGCAGGCTAACTAAGCGGCACATTGCATCATGGGAGACGAAATGCACCTTGGGAATCCTAGTGAAGACAAGGGCAATACAGAAGCTTCGAAATGACAGTAGGACTAACAAACACGATAAAGCATCAAAATGTGTATCAAATCTGACAGTAGTGCGTGAACACTAACAGCATAATAACTGGTTATAAAGTGGTGGAATTTTCCTTTAAGAGGCATTAGAAGAAGACAAATAGGATCCATCAAACGCATTTGGTTGTGTCACCATAGTGGGCTCTGACCTGTGGTAAGACTCACTCCAGTGGAACAAACTTAAACTTCTGCCTATATATTCAATTCTGGGTTGAATGTCAGAGAAAACATAATGTGTCATAATGCATTTCTTCGCAAACATCTCCTCTGAATTTAAAAGTAATCCAAGAAGTAATCATCGAGTTTTGAAAAAGTATCTTAATCTGATTCCAATATTTTTTCTGGTAACATAACTGTTTCAAAATATTATAAAATCAGATGACTCCCCTACTACTACTACTAGCAGCCACTAAATGTACAGTTTAAGATCAAAGGCCAGTAGATCACAGAGCTAATCAGAAGTAGCAATGTTCTCTCTCAGGCTGGACATTAGACAGGCCTATGATGCTTCTTCTCGTCAAAAACAAGGCTTTCAAGCTTAATGCTACTGTATCATAGAGCAGATAGAGACCGGAATGATCAAACACAGACACTGCAGGCCATTTGGAATATCTCCTATTATATTTCCAACTGTAATACCACTGGCTTAGAACATTTTCTAGAGACGATGTTATACTTTGATGTGGCAGCCTTTCTACCTGGGTAATACAGTGGATGACCTCACATGTCCACGTCTGTCCAATAGGCTTATTTGTCAAACTTCTCATTTGCATACGGAATATTGACTCAGCACGGCACGCACGGCCCTGCCTCGGTTCCTCTCGCCGCCATCCCTTAACGTATCGGTCTCTCCGGTGTCAATCAAGACTCTCTCAAATCAAGAACAAGCAGCACAAACACGCTGCTATGGTAGAATCCGTTAACCGCCAAGCGGTGTCATGGACCCGAATTAGGGTGTGTATATTTTAGCTGGATCTGACTGATGGGTTGTATGTATTTTATTTATTAATGATTTATTTATTTATTTAGGGTTTGGAGTAACACGAGACGAATTCCTTTAAACGGGGATGGAATCCCCCTGCTCAGTCTTCAAAGAGGAGACACACTCAACTAGATTTCCACTGAGCATACAACTTTGCATTGAAAAACAGAAATACAAAAGTTGCCTAATAGATTGACAGAAGAAATGCACAGTTAAAGACAATGAACTAGAGAATGAAGCTATTTATCTGACATCATCAACCATATGGTCACTGTACCTGTTGAGGTCCAGCGGGAAACCCCATTATCCCATACATCCCCATTGCGCGTGTATAGTATCTCTTGAGTAGAAAATTATGTCCGCACACCCCAATATTTAATCAAACAATATGGCACATCTGTATCCACTCATTCATTGTATGGCCTTAATATTTTGCGTAGCCAATTGGCTACATAGACTACACCCACATTATTAATTTTACTCAATTATTCTGTAACAACTAATTGTGTTTCCTCATATTTGAATAAGGTATAGCCTAACCTTGTCATAATTAATTAAAGGGTAGACTCACGGTGGCTGGGTCTCACTGCTGTCTCGCTGGGGCTCTAGGAGCTGATTAGTGCAGTGGTAATACTCTTGGTCCTGTCCGCGGGGGAGTTGCTGTCCGAGGTCCTGAAACGTTGCCGAGGTGGTGTCTCCGTCTCCTCTGCGCTTTGGAGAGGGGGCATCGCGCCCGTTGTCCGCCGCAGCTGTTAAGCGCGCATTCTGTCTCTGGCGGAACTGAGAGCCCGTCTTCGTCAGGCGCTGGGTTAACTTTGGCAGGGTACAGCGCGGGGAGTCCCCGGGTTTGCAGCGCTCTGGAGACGGGCGGAGGCAGTCCTGGGGTAACGGGGCTGGGTCTCGAAGCACCGGGGGACTGGAGGAGAGGTCTGGCGGCAGTGGAGGAGAAGGGGTTCCGGGGGGCCCGGGTGGAGATGGGGAGGGAGAGCACCGGAGCTCTGCTAGCTCGGCGCTGTCGCTTCCTTCGTCAGACATAGGGAGAAATCGTGAGCAGCATAAGTTAGAGTTAATATTTAGCTATAGCTACTGATGCAAAATACTGCATCAAAATATCACGTCAGGGCAGGTTCAGCAAGTTGAAGGCACAATTTTATATTTTTCTCCAGCACGGGTCGGGACCGATGGCACCAGTGTTTCGGAAAGCAACTCTCACCCACACACAAGCCGGAAGCCTGGCACACACACACTCTGCGCACGCAACTATCCTATTTAACATGCTCGCTTGGGAAATAATTAAGCCCTCAGATCGATAAAGTCGTTAAGTCGTTAGTGCTTAGGTTGAAATAATAAAACTGACAAGCATACAACTAGGAAGCTCAGCTCTTGACTATAAACAGACCAAATTCAATAGTTTACCCTATATTCTATATTCTTAATTACATTTAGACTGAATTAGAGCATAGTCCTATAGGATTTAATATAAAGGTGAAGCATGCAGAATGCAATTCTAATTGGACAACTGGCTATCTATAGGCCTACCTTTGGGTAAGGTATATTTGGTTATGTGAAGCTGTGATTTACATTCTTAAATCCTTGGTGGTTTTGAAGTAAGATCTTGTCCAGAATGAATGAACTGGCAGAATGAAACGGTCGCCTTGCCTTTCATCGTCTGTTTGCTATGAAAAGAGATTGCCTTCTTTCACTGTGGGAAGCTCGTGTGAACGAGGTCGGGGTCGCCCCTTTGTGAAGACCTACTTGAAATGTATTTTGTAAAGAGGGGTTTGTATCACCTGTTATTAAATAAACGCACCTGCTGTTGTGACTGTCTTATCCACCGGTAGACGTCACTCAGTTGTGTATGGGGACTAGACGTGTGCCCACGTCATTCCCACAAAAACAAATTAAGTCACACATGAAGTTGTACATTAAGGTTTTATTACGGTTTTCATGAGTACCCTAATTATTGTGAGTCTTGTTTAAACAGTTTGTGTGTGTGTGTGTGTGCGTGTGTGGGTTGTCCAGGACAGGATATTTGACATGGAAGACTGGTGGCTGAAGAGCTGCAGGTGGAGTCCCCTAATTAGACACAGACCAATTAGTCAAGTGTACCGAGGTCTCCCTGACCCCTGCCGACAGCACACACACTAACACTGATACACTTGGAGTTGGGTAGGTTACTTTCTAAATGTAATCCATTACAGTTACTAGTTACCTGTCAAATTGTAATCAGCCATGTAACTTTTGGATTACCCAAGCTCAGTAATGTAATCTGATTACCGTAAATGACTTTTAGATTACTTTCCCGAGGCTCCCGAGTGGCGCAGCGCTCTAACGCACTGCATCTCAGTGCTAGAGGCGTCACTACAGACCCTGGTTCAATTCCTGGCTGTATTTCAACTGGCCATGGTTGGGAGTCCCATATGGCGGAGCCTGCAGTGTTGCCAACTTAGCGACTTTGTCGCTATATTTAGCGAGTATTCAGACCCCTCTAGCGATACATTTTCAAAAAAGCGACTAGCGGCAAATCTGGTGTTATTGGAGACTTTTGGAGACTCTGACGTGAAAGCACGTATCGTTCTTACTCTTCTCAACGAGCAGCGGATGCTGCCATGGGCCCCACCCCCGTCCCAAAGCACTCACAGTCCTCGCGCAGCAGTCCCTCCCAGCTGCAGTCAGAGCAGGAGATGTTCACCCCTCCGCGTCCAGACTGCAAATGAATCGCGCATGCAGGAAGCCGCCACTGGCTGATCCCACCCTGGTTTACATTTAAAAAAAACAATTAACCTGAATTAGGGCCAGACTAGTTACCATAATTTTCTCACATTGCCATTGACAGTTTTTTCTATTGTCTCTTTTTGGTCCATTTAGATTGTTAATGTAGATTGTATAATTTTTTTAAAAATAAATGTTATGGTTAAAAATGTTCATGTTTTACTGTGACTTGTTGTAGGCTGCTCCTACGGACCATAAGGTTACAAACCAAACTAAATTAAGAAAAAAAAATATATAGTTAAAAAAAAAAAAGTAACTCCGCCAGAGTGTATTTTTTGGGTCACTTTTGCCGGTCCCAAGCCCGGATAAAGGAGGAGGGTTGGAATTGTGACATAAAAAAAATCAAGAATTGACAGAAGAAAGTTAATTTGTAGTTCTAAACATATTTAGGGTGTTTTTTACTCACTTTTTGTCTCTCCCACAACGTTATTCCTCTCTCCTACAGCGTCCATCACAATTACATGCACTTGGCCAATTATGCAAATTAGGCAATGACATCATTTGGCGACTTCTAGTGACTTTTAGGACAGCCAATAGCTACTTTCCTTACTGAGGAGTTGGCAACACTGGGCGCCTGCCGTCATTCACTTTGAACTGGACTGTGTGTGGGCTATACTCGGCCTTGTCTCAGGATGGTAAGTTGGTGGTTGAAGGTATCCCTCTAGTGGTGTGGGGGCTGTGCTTTGGCAAAGTGGATGGGGTTATATCCTGCCTGTTTGGCCCTGTCCGGGGGTATCATCGGAAGGGGCCACAGTGTCTCCTGACCCCTCCTGTCTCAGCCTCCAGTATTTATGCTGCAGTAGTTTATGTGTCGGGGGGCTAGGGTCAGTCTGTTTTATCTGGAGTATTTCTCCTGTCTCCACACGGTGTCCTGTGTGAATTTAAGTATGGTCTCTCTAATTCTCTCTTTCTTTCTCTCTCTCTGAGGACCTGAGCCCTAGGACCATGCCTCAGGACTACCTGGCATGATGACTCCTTGCTGTCCCCAGTCCACCTAGCCGTGCTGCTGCTCCAGTTTCAATTGTTCTGCCTGCGGCTATGGAACCCTGACCTGTTCATCGGACGTGCTACCTGTCCCAGACCTGCTGTTTTCAACTCTCTAGAGACAGCAGGAGCGGTGGAGATACTCTGAATGATCGGCTATGAAAAGCCAACTGACATTTACTCTTGAGGTGCTGACTTGTTGCACCCTCGACAACTACTGTGATAATTATTATTTGACCATGCTGGTCATTTATGAACATTTGAACATCTTGGCCATGCTCTGTTATAATCTCCACCCGGCACAGCCAGAGGAGGACTGGCCACCCCTCATAGCCTGGTTCCTCTCTAGGTTTCTTCCTAGGTTTTGGCTTTTCTAGGGAGTTTTTCCTAGCCACCAAGCTTCTACACCTGCATTGCTTGCTGTTTGGGGTTTTAGGCTGGCTTTCTGTACAGCACTTTGAGATATCAGCTGATGTAAGAAGGGCTATATACATTTGATTTGATTTGATTTACAGGCAGTAGCAACAGCGCAACATTAGACAGCATTTGCCAAAAGCCACAAAACACATCTGAATGGATTTGCAAATATGCAAATACACTGCTCAAAAAAATAAAGGGAACACTTAAACAACACAATGTAACTCCAAGTCAATCACACTTCTGTGAAATCAAACTGTCCACTTAGGAAGCAACACTGATTGACAATAAATTTCACATGCTGTTGTGCAAATGGAATAGACAAAAGGTAGAAATTATAGGCAATTAGCAAGCCCCCCCCAATAAAGGAGTGGTTCTGCAGGTGGTGACCACAGACCACTTCTCAGTTCCTATGCTTCCTGGCTGATGTTTTGGTCACTTTTGAATGCTGGCGGTGCTCTCACTCTAGTGGTAGCATGAGACGGAGTCTACAACCCACACAAGTGGCTCAGGTAGTGCAGCTCATCCAGGATGGCACATCAATGCGAGCTGTGGCAAGAAGGTTTGCTGTGTCTGTCAGCGTAGTGTCCAGAGCATGGAGGCGCTACCAGGAGACAGGCCAGTACATCAGGAGACGTGGAGGAGGCCGTAGGAGGGCAACAACCCAGCAGCAGGACCGCTATATTTGCCAATATTGGTGTTCTCTGGCAAATGCCAAATGTCCTGCACGGTGTTGGGCTGTAAGCACAACCCCCACCTGTGGACGTCGGGCCCTCATACCACCCTCATGGAGTCTGTTTCTGACCGTTTGAGCAGACACATGCACATTTGTGGCCTGCTGGAGGTCATTTTGCAGGGCTCTGGCAGTGCTACTCCTTGCACAAAGGCGGAGGTAGCGGTCCTGCTGCTGGGTTGTTGCCCTCCTACGGCCTCCTCCACGTCTCCTGATGTACTGGCCTGTCTCCTGGTAGCGCCTCCATGCTCTGGACACTACGCTGACAGACACAGCAAACCTTCTTGCCACAGCTCGCATTGATGTGCCATCCTGGATGAGCTGGACTACCTGAGCCACTTGTGTGGGTTGTAGACTCCGTCTCATGCTACCACTAGAGTGAGAGCACCGCCAGCATTCAAAAGTGACCAAAACATCAGCCAGGAAGCATAGGAACTGAGAAGTGGTCTGTGGTCACCACCTGCAGAATCATTCCTTTATTGGGGGGGGGCTTGCTAATTGCCTATAATTTCCACCTTTTGTCTATTCCATTTGCACAACAGCATGTGCAATTTATTGTCAATCAGTGTTGCTTCCTAAGTGGACAGTTTGATTTCACAGAAGTGTGATTGACTTGGAGTTACATTGTGTTGTTTAAGTGTTCCCTTTATTTTTTTGAGCAGTGTATGTCAATACCACAGTCAGATCAAACAACCATGAACCATAGGCTCTCTGTCCCTCAGTTGCCTATGCACATCAGCAACAACATCAACAACTAATGTTAGCCAAAGCGAGACGAGCTAAAATGTAATGAGGGAACAGTAGATAAACCCTCTCAAACTTTTTTAGCTTGTAGTTGGCCGTCAACATTGCACTGATAAACGATAGGGAATAGTAGCATGCTTGCCCTTCTGCAGCCTGCCTGCCAATGCATGCTTGTCCCAAACCACGTTTTGACAACTGACTGGAAACTTGCTGGCCTGCCCTCCCATTTGATCTATGCCAAATACATTTGATTGACAACGAAGAGACGTGCTAATTGTGAATAATCGTTCAAGTTCAGCATAGCTAGCTAGCAAAGTGATTCACATTTCCTGCTAACCAAATTAGACCGGCATCTTAACTGGTGCCACCGAAAAAGTTGGCCACTCACCCACTCATCCAATGTCAATGATATCCCCCCCATTAGCTAACTAATGTTAGGCTCCGTGTTTATAGCTCGCTAAATAAATAGCTACATAAAAGACAAAAGCTAGCCTATTAGCCACGTTATGACTGACTTATGGTAATTGCCCTTGCTAGTTGGATTGTATTGACATTCCCAGCCTTAGTTATATTTGTCCGTTTTTTTCCAAAATATTGTGTCATTAAAACTGAAACCGTACATCCCGAAGGGCTGGAGGTAGCAAACAATGTACCAGGCCAGCTGTGATTTACAACCTGATAGCAATATTTGTTGAACTACCAAGAAATGTATTGGTGAATTAGCTAAACGAATCATGCATTGAACTGCATCCATCTGTTCTGCCAACAACGCCTTACTCTACGTCACGGAATTTTGAGTCAAATATAACCTATTTTTAAAACCTTTTATGAAGTTGGTTTTGTAGCATAAACTGTGAATTTGATAGTTTTTACTGATATTATGATTGTCTGTTTGTTTCATATCTGCAAAGTAGTTAAAACCATGTCAGTTCCACTTTAATTATTTAATAGGATATCTATGCGTGACCCTTTGATACCTCGATAATTTGCAGATGTTTAAGTCTATCAAAAGTGTGCGAGTTTAAGCATATGTCCGCTTCTACATCTGTATTGCTTGCTGTTTGGGGTTTTAGGCTGGGTTTCTGTATAGCACTGTGACATCTGCTGATGTTAAAAGGGCTTTATAAATACATTTGATTGGTCGATTGATATGCCTTTGATTTTTTTTTTTCCATCAGCATGAATTAGATTGAGCAATTAAAGCCCACCTCGTTTTTGACAGTGTGTATGGAGCACAATACCACGGAGGAGTTTACAACAGTTACATTTACATTTGAGTCATTTAGCAGACACTCTTATCCAGAGCAACTTACAGTTCATCTTAGGATACAGTAGCTAGGTGGGAAAACCACATATCTCAGTCATATTAACATGCTGACCAGACCGGACACGTCGCGTGCACGAGCGTCGCAAAATAAATGTAGAAATCCATGTTATTCAATTATTGCGCCAACGAGCGTCTGCGATGCCAAGGGCTAAAATAGAAGTCATTCCTATTTCTGACGCAGCTCGCGCTGCAAGTCCTGCCTCTCCCATCTTCTCATTGGTTTATAGAAGCAGGTACCCACGTGCCATCTTCTCATTGGTTATACCCACGTGGGTGATTGAAAGACGAACTTTGTTGCCGGTTGTCGTGGTAATACTATGAAAGTTTAGATGGATCACCATATAAGTTCAAAGATGAAAAAGCCTGGAAGGAGGAGAGATGACTAGAAACGATTCGCTTGGCCGTTTTATGTGTGGATTAATTGCCGGAGTAGAGGTCCTTGTGCATTTCAGGTAAAATAACAACTCAATGTTTATATCCCAGGAGAAATTAGCTAGCAACAGCAAGCTAGCTAAATAGGACAAATTAGCTAGCAAGTGCAAGTTAACTAGCTAAATTGCCATACATGTTTAATGCATTTCGAACTGTCCCCAAATTAATGTCATTGGTTCAGAGTTTGTTTTGATATTTTAACCTGCGTGTTGTGATCGCGTTTAGTTTAGGGGGACAAAATACATTTATGCACGATAGCGCACGATGGCGCAAGTGCGCAGCCAATTTGGGTTCCGTGTAAGTCCTCAATAAAGTACTTATGAGCAAAGTCTGTGCTAGTAGGAGGGGAAAAGTATATATATTTTTTTCGTCATTTAGTAGATGCTCTTGTCCAGAGCGACTTACGTGTGAGTGCGTATATATTTTCATTTGTAATATTCCATAGGCTGGGATCTGCACTAGGCAGCTGTTGCAAGAGCGCATTTTCACTGGCTGTCCACAGGATGCACAAACAATGATTGATAGGCAACTTAGCCTACACTTCAATTCAACCATTATTGGGTTAAAATACATCCATACATTTGGGAACAGCCATCCACAACAAACACAATCCGTAAGGTGCAAATAATTGAGAGGGCAGCAGTGTGATTCACATAATTGCTATGTAGATATCAATAATAGACCTAAGTGATATCCGTATCACCTGTAGGCTAGCTAGTTTGGCACCGTGTTTAGTTATTTGGCTACATTAGCTAGATAAAGTTGCACTGTATCTCACTGTGGTGTAGTCAGACTTTCCTGACAGTAGTCAGACTTTTCCTACTAGTGAATGTGCCTAAAGTTAGCGATTAGCACTAACTAGCTAACGTTAAATATACCTACCCTGGTGGAATGGCTAGCATGTTACCACAAGTGTGGTCTGGGGAAAGTCTGACTACACGAACAATGATCTAATGTAACTAGCTAGCTAAACGTTGGTTAAATATCCCTGCCCTGGTGGGCTAACATTAGCTAGCATGTCACCGTGTGGAAAAGTGTGACTACACGAACAGTGAGGTAACTTTATGGGCTCAATGTTTTCCCATACAAAAAACAAACAGTTTTGTTCCAAGAGTGCATCTGTTGTACATGTCTAATCAAATGACAAGTGAAGTCAGTTAATGGCAAGTGAAGTCAGTTATACATGTCAGCAGGGATGGAATTAAGCTAGCCCAAGGCTAGTACTTTTCAGACTGGGCTAGTAGACAATATGCCAAACTAGCCTGACACAGCAGTGAAATTTTGCCTTTACAAACATAGCATGTCACAAATTTAGGACCTGAACGTTACCCAGACCAGTAGAAATTGTGAAGGAGGTGTGATGGTGTGGGGGGGCTTTGCTGGTGACACCGTCTGTGACTAATTTAGAATTCAAGGCACACTTAACCAGCATGCCTCCCACAGCATTCTGCAGCGATACGCCATCCCATCTGGTTTGTGCTTAGTGGGACTAAAATTTGTTTTTCAACAAGGCACAATGACCCTACACACCTCCAGGATGTGTAAGGGCTATTTGACCAAGAAGGAGAGTGATGGAGTGCTGCATCAGATGACCTGGCCTCCACAATCACCTGACCTCAACCCAATTGAGATGGTTTGGGATGAGTTGGACTGCAGATTGAAGTAAAAGCAGCCAACAAGTGCTCAGCATATATGGGAACTCCTTCAAGACTGTTGAAGAAGCATTCCAGGGGAAGTTGGATGAGAGAATGCCAAGAGTGTGCTAAGCTGTTATCAAGGCAAAGGGGGGATACTTTGAAGAATCTCAAATATATTTTGATCTGTTGAACACTTTTTGGTTACTACATGATTCCATATGTGTTATTTCACAGTTTTAATGTCTTCACTATTATTCTACAATGTAGAAAATAGTAAAAATAAAGAAAAACCCTTGAATGACTACAGTGGCTTTGTGAAAGTATTCACCCCCATTGGCATTTTTCCTATTTTGTTGCCTTACAAACTGGAATTAAAATTGATTTTTTTGGGTTGTTTGTATTATTTAGATTTACACAACATGCCTACCACTTTGAAGATGCAAAATAGTTTTACTGTGAAACTAACAAGAAATAAGACAAAGAAACAGAACTTGAGTGTGCCATTCACCCCCCCCAAAGTCAATACTTTGTCGAGCCACCATTTTTTTTTAGCAATTACAGCTGCAAGTCTCTTGGGGTATGTCTCTTTAAGCTTGGCACATCTAGCCACTGGGATTTCAAAGCAAAACTGCTCCAGCTCCTTCAAGATGAATGGGTTCCGCTGGTGTACAGCAATCTCAAATAACATTTTATTGGTCACATACACATGGTTAGCAGATGTTAATGCAAGTGTAGCAAAAATGCTTGTGCTTCTAGTTCCGACAGTGCAGTAATATCTAACATGTAATCTAACAATTCCCCAACAACTAGCTAATACACACAAATCTAAAGGGGTGAATGAGAATATGTACATATAAGTATATGGATGAGCGACGGCCGAGCGGCATAGGCAAGGTGCAGTAGATGGTATAAAATACAGTAAATACATGTGATATGAGTAATGTAAGATATGTAAACATTATTAAAGTGGCATTGTTTAAAGTGACTAGTGATTGGGTGTCAATGTAGGCAGCAGCCTCTCTGAGTCAGTGATTGCTGTTTAACAGTCTGATGGCCTTGAGATAGAAGCTGTTTTTCAATCTTTCGGTCCCAGCTTTGATGCAACTGTACTCACCTCGCCCTCTGCATGATAGCGGTGTGAACAGGCAGTGGCTCGGGTGGTTATTATCCTTGATGATCTTTTTGGCCTTCCTGTGAAGGTGAAGGTAGTTTGCCCCTGGTGATGCGTTGTGCAGACCGCACCACCCTCTGGAGAGCCTTGCGGTTGAGGGCGATGAAGTTGCCGTACCACGCTGTGGTACAGCCCGACAGGATGCTCTCGATTGTGCATCTGTAAAAGTTTGTCAGGGTTTTGGGTATAAAGCCAAATTTCACCACACTGTCTGTGTGGGTGGACCATTTCAGTTTGTCTGTGATGTGTACGCCGAGGAACTTAAAACTTTCCACCGTCTCCACTGCTGTCCCTTCGATGTGGATAGGGGGGTGCTCCCTCTGCTGTTTCCTGAAGTCCACGATCATCTCGTTTGTTTTGTCGATGTTGAGTGAGAGGTTGTTTTCCTGACACCACACTCCGAGTGCCCTCACCACCTCCCTGTAGGCTGTATTGTCGTTGTTGGTGATCAGGCCTACCACTGTAGTGTCATCTGCAAACTTGACGATTGAGTTGGAGGTGTGCATGGCCACGCAGTCTCTGAGGCTGACCAGAACATATTACAGTCCGTGTGATCAAAACAATCTTGAAGTGTGGCTTCCAATTGGTCAGACCAGCATTGAATGGTTCTTGTCACTGGTACATCCTGTTTGAGTTTCTGCCTATAAGACGGAACGAGCAAGATGGCGTCGTGGTCAGATTTGCCAAAGGGAGGGCGGGGGAGGGCTTTGTATGCATCCCGGAAGTTAGAGTAGCAGTGATTGAGAGTATTAGCCCTGCAAGTCGTGCAATCAATATGATGATAGAATTTAGGTAGCCTTGTTCTCAAATTTGCTTTGTTAAAATCCCCAGCTACAATAGATGCAGCCTCTGGATATATGGTTTCCAGTTTACATAGAGTCCTGTGAAGTTCCTTGAGGGCCATCTTGGTTCACTTGAAGAGGAATGTACACAGCTGTGACTATAACTGACGAGAATTCTCTTGGTAGGTAAAACGGCCGGCATTTGATTGTAAACAATTCTAGGTCGGGTGAACAGAAAGACTTGAGTTCCTGTATGTTGTTATGGTTACACCATGAGTCGTTAATCATAAAGCATACATGTCCGCCCTTCCTCTTCCCAGAGAGGAGTTTATCTCTGTCGGCGCGATGCATGGAGAAGACCGGTGGCTGAACCAATTCTGACAACAAATCCCGAGAGAGCCATGTTTCTGTGGAACAGAGAATGCTACAATCTCTGATGTCTCTCTGGAAGGCAACCCTTGCTCAAATTTTGTCTACCTTGTTGTCAAGAGGCTGGACATTGGCAAGTACTATACTCAGAGCGGTGAGCGATGTGCACGTCTACAGAGTGTGACCAGAAGGCCGCCCCGTCTGCCCCTTCTGCGGTGCCGTTGTTTTGGGTCGGCTTCTGGGATCAGATCCATTGTCCTGGGTGGTGGTCCGAACAGAGGACCCGCTTCGGGAAAGTCGTATTCCTGGTGGTAATTTTGGTTGACGTTTCTCTTATATCTAATAGTTCTTCCCGGCTGTACGTAATAAGACTTAAGATTCCCTGGGGTAACAATGTAAGAAATAATACATATAAAAACAAAATACTGCATAGTTGCCTAAGAACGCAAAGCAAGGAGACCATCTCTGTCGGCGCCATGTTACATCAACATCTTTAAGTCATACCACAGATTCTCTTAAAAAAAATAATATTTGTAACCCCTTTTTTCTCCCTAATTGGTAGTAGTTACAGTCTTGTCTCATTGCTGCAACTCCTGTACGGACTCAGGAGAGGCGACGGTCGAGAGCCATGCGTCCTCCGAAACACAACCCAACCAAGCTGCACTGCTTCTAGACACAATGCCCATCCATCCCAGAAGCCAGCCGCACCAATGTATCAGAGGAAACACCATTCTGACCAGTTTCCCAGTCCCTGCAGATAAAAACATCCCCACAGCATGATGCTGCCACCACCATGCTTCACTGTGGTAATGGTGTTCTCGGGGTGATGAGAGGTGTTCGGTTTATGCCAGACATAACCTTTTCCTTGATTGCCAAAATAATCAATTTTAGTCTCATCTGACCAGAGTACCTTCTTCCATATGTTTGGGGAGGCTCCCACATGCCTTTTGGCGAACACCAAACGTGTTTGCTCATTTTTTTCTTTAAGCAATGGCTTTTTTCTGGTCCCTCTTCCATAAAGCCCAGCACTGTGGAGTGTACGGCTTAAAGGGGTCCTATGGACAGATACTCCAATCTCAGCTGTGGAGCTTTGCAGCTGCTTCAGGGTGATCTTTGGTCTCTTTGTTGCCTCTCTGATTAATGCCCTCCTCTCCTGGTCTGTGAGTTTTGGTGGGCGGCCCTCTCTTGGCAGGTTTGTTGTGGTGCCATATTCTTTAAATTGTTTAATAATGGATTTAATGTGTGGGATGTTCAAAGTTTCTGATAATTTTTTATAACCCGACCCTGATCTGTACTTAGCCACAACTTTGTCTCTGACCTGTTTGGTCTTCATGGTGCCTCTTGCTTGGTGGTGCCCCTTGCTTAGTGGTGTTGCAGACTCTGGGGCCTTTCAGAAAAGATGTATATATACTGAGACCATGTGACAGATCATGTGACACTTAGATTGCACACAGGTGGACTTTATTTAACTAATTATGTGACTTCTGAAGGTAATTGGTTGCACCAGATCTTATTTAGGGGCTTCATAGCAAAGAGGGGAATACATATGCACACACCACTTTTCCGTTTAAATTTTTATTAAATTTTTTGAAACAAGTTATTTTTTTTCATTTCACCAATTTGGACTATTTTGTGCATGTTCATTACATGAAATCCATTTAAAATTACAGGTTGTAATGCAACAAAATTGGAAAAATGCCAAGGGGGATGAATACTTTTGCAAGGCACTGTATCTCCTTGAACCTGAGCCAGAACAACCGCTACCCGTCCTGTCATCCCCGTCTGTACCGGACATTGATACAAAAGGGCACCTGGGGCATGCAGGCAGCCTGGTTGGCATGGAGCTGTCTGTGGAGCAGCAGGAGGCTTTACGGCAGCCAACAGTTGGACAGGGCACCAACTGGCACACCATGAGGAGAAGGAGGTTGACGGCCAGCAATTATGGAGCAGTGGTTATGGCCAAGCACGTTACTCCGTCACTGCTAAAATGGGTCCTCTGAAAACAGTCGTTGGATGGTGTGTTGTCTGTGAAGTGGGGCACAGATAACGAGGAGAGGATCAAGGCATTCAAAATAGCTACAGGATGTGCAGGAGTCAGGGATTTGGGTCACGGTGTCTGGGATCCTGCCTGCCTCACCGGATTGTCTGGTGGGCACCACAGTAGTGGTGGAGGTCAAGTATCCCTATGGTGCAAGGGACCTTACTATTGAAGAGGCAATGAAGTCAAAGTATTTCTATATCAAGGAGTGAGGGTCTTACCACCTCTGTGAAGATCATCCTTACTGGCACCAGGTCCAATCTCTGAAAGACTCGTATTGCTCCTCCGGTCAGTACCTGTTTTTAGGGAAGCCAATAGTCCAACAAATATTCCACATAGTTCATGCACACACACCTGGCACCCAGAATGTTATATTACATACACGTTTTGCTCAAAGCAGCAAACTAAAGTATTCTAGTTCAGTAGTACAACACAATTCACATTGCATTTTATCATGGGTACATTGGGAATTTATATCTGTGATGTTCAAAATTGTCTTACCCCCAGAGTGAGAGTGAGAGAGAGTGCATCACTTCCAGCAGATATCCGTGCTGAGGTAGGCATTGATCATGCACTGCTTCTCGTAGGGTGAGCCTGATGTTCCGCATCATGTCTAAAACATGGGGAAAAGTGGACAAAGTCAAAATGTCAATGCATCGACAAATTCAATGTTTTACACAATATTGTATATTATCATATTTGATGAGTTACTGGCCTGTCCGTCCACAGGCTTGATGTGCTGTAGTCTCCACAACTGGATACTCGGACTCGGATCATACTGACACAGGCTATCCATGCACCGGATGCTCTAAGGGATGTACTCCTTTTGGACTGTAAAACAAAGACATTTTGGCAGTGGTAGGTATTTTTCAATGATGTATCACATCTTTATCTGGACAGAACTCATTGTTTATCATAACAAACACACCTTGGACAATGTGATACGTGGTCCATCAACACCCAATCTTAAGTCATGAGCACAATACATAAACATACTGTGTGTATATATCTTACAAATTCATTGTTGTATTTCTCTTTCCCCACGGAAAACGGCAGCTGCAGACCCGAGTGTGGGTTTCTGGATTTCCGGTCCGCCCATCTAAAAGACAAAAAAAGGTTATTTTACTAGCTAGCTAAGTTGATCACTAAACTGGTAACATCTATATTAAAATACAATAACCCACAGACTTGACTTTAGTAATGGTAAAATAGACTGGGCCAAGGTGCAGCATGGTGAGCGTACATTTCTTTTATTGATAAATGTCGCCAACAAAAACAACAACACGACCGTGAAGCTTACTTCGGCTATAATGCCACTAACAAAGACAACTACCCACAAATATAAAAGGAAAAAAGGCTGCCTAAGTATGATTCCCAATCAGAGACAACGATAGACAGCTGTCCCTGATTGAGAACCATACCCGGCCAAAACATAGAAACAAAGAACATAGAGTTTCCCACCCGAGTCACACCCTGACCAACCAAACATAGAGAATAAAAAGATCTGTGACTTCTGGGTCAGGGCGTGACACCTACAGTGCCTTTCAAAAGTATTTATCCCCCTTGGCATTTTTCCTATTTTGTTGCATTACAACCTGTAACTTAAATTGATTTTTATTTGGATTTCATGTAATGGACATACACAAAATAGTCCAAATTGGTGAAGTGAAATGAAAAAAATTACTTGTTTATAAAAAAAACTTTAAAAAACAACAACTGAAAAGTGGTGCGTGCTTGTGTATTCACCCACTTTGCTATGAAGGCCCTAAATAAGATCTGGTGCAACCAATTACCTTCAGAAGTCACATAATTAGTTAGATTGCACACAGGTGGACTTTAAGGTCCAAACACTTAAACTGTAACGGTTGTTGTCGGGAGAAAGAGAGGACCAAGGTGCAGCGTGGTAAGTGTTCATCTTATTTAATGAAAGTGAACACTTCAAAATGCAAAACAACAAAGTGAAAACCGAAACAGTTCTATCTGGTGCAGACACACAAAGACTGAAAATAACCACCCACAAAACCCAACAGAAAACAGGCTACCTAAATAAGGTTCCCAATCAGGGACAACGATTGACAACTGCCTCTGATTGAGAACCATATCAGGCCAAACACAGAAATAGAAAATCATAGAAAAACTAACATAGACAACCCACCCAACTCACGCCCTGACCATACTAAAACAAAAGACAAAACAAAGGAACTAAGGTCAGAACGTGACAGTACCCCCCCCAAGGTGCGGACTCCGGCCGCAAAACCTGAACCTATAGGGGAGGGTCTGGGTGGGCATCTGTCCGCGGTGGCGGCTCTGGCGCTGGACGTGGACCCCACTCCACCATAGTCTTAGTCCGCTTCTGTGGCCTCCTAGGAACGGCGACCCTCGCCGCCGACCTGGGACTGGCAACCCTATTAAAGGGCCCCACTGGACTGCGGGGCCCCACTGGACTGCGGGGCGCCTCTGGACTGAGGGGCAGCTCCGGACTGAGGGGCAGCTCCGGACTGAGGGGCAGCTCAGGACTGAGGGGCAGCTCCGGACTGAGGGGCAGCTCAGGACTGAGGGGCAGCTCCGGACTGACGGGCAGCTCCGGATTGAGGGGCAGCTCCGGACTGAAGGACGGCTCTGGCGGCTCCTGACTGGCGGGCGGCTCTGGCGGCTCCTGACTGGCGGGCGGCTCTGGCGGCTCCTGACTGGCGGGCGGCTCTGGCGGCTCCTGACTGGCGGGCGGCTCTGGCGGCTCCTGACTGACGGACGGCTCTGGCGGCTCAGGACAGACGGGCGGCTCAGACTGCGCTGGACAGACGGGCGGAAGCCTTGGCCGGAAAATCATCACTTGTTCATCCCGCGATGATTGTGTTTTCAGCCACCGGTGGCTTGTGGGTGCTTTATATGCGCTACATTCAATTATGAGTGCATGCCTACTTATATTAAACAAATAATTATTAATATATGCCTACTATATGATAGCTAGCAAATTAATTAGCTAACTAACGTTAGCCTGCCTAGCTGGAACTTCTGAAGGGAAATTTTTAATTTCTGCAATTTCCAAAAGACAACCAAACAAAAACATATTTACTTTTACGTAGTAGCAACATTTCTAAATTATTTGCATTCATTTTTACTTACACTTGTGTGTTGACTTCTCCATTGATGTTGTTTTTAAATTTTCGCTGACTTTTCTTAGCGGATGCACAATTGTCGCAAATTTAATTATGGGGAGTTTCAGGCCCCGAGTGAACATAATTATACACTCGCAAAGCCGAGCAAAAACGACGGCTGAGGGGCTTACATTGCAAACTTCCGTTGCTTGGCTAATCATTTGGACCACCCTTCAAGATAGCGATGGGGATTCCCATAAGGCGAGGGTAAGAGGACGAGGGTGTGTCTTTTAAGTGTTTGGACCGCAGCCCTGTTCTGAAAGGCCCCAGAGTCTGCAACAACATTAAGCAAGGGGCACCACCAAGCAAGCGGCACCATGAAGACCAAGGAGCTCTCCAAACAAGTCAGGGACAAAGTTATGGAGATGTACAGATCAGGGTTGGGTTATGAAAAAAATATCAGAAACTTTGAACATCCCACAGAGCACCATTAAATCCATTATCAAAAAAATAGAAAGAATATGGCACCACAACAAACCTGCAAAGAGATGGCCGCCCACCAAAACTCACAGACCAGGCAAGGAGGGCATTAAACAGAGAGGCAACAAAAAGACCAAAGATAACCCTGAAGGAGCTGCAAAGCTCCACAGCGGAGATTGGAGTATCTGTCCATGGGACCACTTTAAGCCGTACACTCCACAGAGCTGGGCTTTATGGAAGATTGGCCAGAAAAAAGCATTTGTGTAAATAAAAAAATAAACAAACACGTTTGGTGTTCGCCAAAAGGCATGTGGGAGACTCCCCAAACATATGGAAGAAGGTACTCTGGTCAGATGAGACTAAATTGAGCTTTTTGGCCATCAAGGAAAAACGCTATGTCTGGCGCTAACCGAACACCTCTCATCACCCCAAGAAAAACATCCCCACAGTGAAGCGTGGTGGTGGCAGCATCATGCTGTGGGGATGTTTTTCATCTGCAGGGACTGGGAAACTGGTCAGAATTGAAGGAATGATGGATGGCACTAAATACAGGGAAATTCTTGAGGGAAACCTGTTTAAGACTTCCAGAGATTTGAGACTGGGACGGAGGTTCACCTTCCAGGACAATGACTCTAAGCATACTGCTAAAGCAACACTTGAGTGGTTCAAGGGAAACATGGCCTAGTCAAAGCCCAGACCTCAATCCAATTGAGAATCTGTGGTATGACTACAAGATTGCTGTACACCAGTGGAATACATCCAACTTGAAGGAGCTGGAGCAGTTTTGCCTTAAAGAATGGGCAAAAATCCCAGTGGCTAGATGTGGCAAGCTTATAGAGACATACCCCAAGAGACTTGCAGCTGTAATTGCTGCAAAATGTGGCTCTACAAAGTACTGACTTTGTAGGGTGAATAGTTATGCATGCTCAAGTAGTTTTGTCTTATTTCTTGTTTGTCTCAATATTTTGCATCTTCAAAGTGGTAGGCATGTTGTGTAAATCAAATGCTACAACCCCCCCCCCCCCCCGAGGATGTCATCAAGGTAGACGAAGACGAACCGGTTCAGCATGTTGCGGAGAACGTCATTCACCAGAGCCTGGAACATGGCAGGGGCGTTGGTGAGGCCAAAGGGCATGACCAGATATTTGTGGTGGCCGCTGGCCATGTTGAAGGTGGTCTTCCACTCATCCCCATCTCGTATCCACACCAGGTGGTAGGTGTTTCATTCATCCAGCTTGGAGAAGATCATGGCCCCCTGGAGCGGCTCGAAGGCCGAGGAAATGAGTGGTAGCGGATAACGGTTCTTCACTGTGATGTCATTGAGTCCCCGGTAGTCAATGAGCAGGGTCTTCTCCTTCTCCACGAAGAAGAAACCTGCACCAGTGGGAGAGGAGGTGGGACAGATAAATCCTGTAGCTAGGGAGTCCCCAATGTAGTTCTCCATAGCCTTGGTCTCTGGTCCCGACAGCGAGTACAGACGTTTCCGGGGCAGCGTGGTCCTGGGGAGAAGGTCAATCCCGCAGTCATAGGGGTGGTGCGGCGGAAGGGAAGAGGCCCGGGCCTTGCTGAACACCTCCTCCTGGAGGTCCTGGTAGTCTGCGGAAATGGCAGAGCGGTCTGGAGCCACCTCCGAGGTCCCAGGAAGACATCCCAGGGCAGGATGCACCGATTTCAGACAATGGATGTGGAACAGACTCCAGCCCATGATAGCCCCCGTAGACCAGTTGATGAGTCGATTGTGTCGCTGGAGCCAGGAGAATCCCAACACCTTGTGAAATCTGGGGGGACTTGATGAGCAGGAACTGAATGGTCTCGCTGTGATTCCCTGACACACGAAGGTTGATGGGAGTGATGGTATGGGTGACGCAACCTATAGAGTGCCCGTCCAGCGCTCTAACATCCATGGGAATGGAGAGAGGCTGAGTGGGGATGTTCAGCTCGGAAGCCAGTGTGGCATTCAAAAAGCTCTCATCGGCCCCAGAGTCAATGAGGACCCGGAGAGATTTGGACTGGTTTCCCCACAGCAGAATGACATGAAAAAGGGGTGCGGGTAAGGGAAGCAGAAACATTCTCCATGTGGCCCTCCAGAGTACTCGCTCCCTGGTGAGCATGGTCCTTTACCGGGCACGAGGACACAAAATGACCAAAAGTCCCGCAATACAGACAGCTCCTTGTGCTGATCCTGTGTTGCCATTCCGCTGGCGACAGCCCAGCTCTGCCTAGTTGCATGGGCTTGGGAAACAGTGCCTCGGCCCTCTTCGTTGACTCTCGAGGAAGGTTGGGAAACCTCGGGTGCTCTCGGCCACGTCGGGGTCTTCCGTGATGGCTCAGAGGCAAGGTGGAATCCCTGGACGTGCGAGTGACATCGAATTCCCTTTCCATCCGTCGTTCCCGCAATCCCCCATCGATGTGGACGGTCGAAGTGATGAGGGAGTCAAGAGCTGTGGGTAATTCCCGAGCCGCAAGCTCGTCCTTAACCTCCTCCGAGACGCAGTGCAGGAACATGCCAAACAATGCTTCCGGGTTCCACGCACTCTCCGCTGACAACGTGCGGAAATCTATTGCATTGTCGGCCACTGTGCGGGCGTCCTACCGGAGCTGGATTAGCTTCCGGGCAGCTTCTCTCCCAGAGAGTGGGGCATCAAAAACCTTCCTCACCTCCCCATGAACCCCTCCAGGCTCACGCATATGGTCGGCTCAGGTGAGAGCCCTTCCAGGGCTCAGGTGAGATCCCTTCAGGTGAGAGCCCTTTCAACGTGATGAGGTAGGCTATTCTGTAGCGATCCGAGTGGAAGGAGGAGAGCTGAAGCTCAAAAAGGAGGACTCACTGGGCTAAAAACGCCCGACAGGTGCTCGGCTCTCCATTAAAGCATTCCGGGGGAGGTAACTGGGTTAATGAGGTGCGGTTACCACCGTGGCAGGCTGCCCCCCAGCCAACCCGCGGAATTGCTCCTGCAGCAGGTCCAACGCCCAGTCATGTTGCTTAGCCAATGTTTGGACCCCCTCCATCAGCCCACAAAGAAACTCCTCGTGCCTACCAATGGAGGCTCCTTGGGAGGAGATGGCGTTGAGCAGCTGGCCCGGGTCTGCTGGGTCAATCATGGCCAGTTCGTACTATCAGGTTTAAGGTAAGACCCCGATGCAGACCGTGTTGAATAAACAATAGTTTAATGATCCAATAGGGGCAGGAAAGACAGGTCAAGGCAGACAGGGGTCAGTAACCAGAGGTGAGGCAACGGTACCGGACGGCAGGCAGGCTCAGAGTCATCGTAAGCAGAGTTCAAAAATCCAGCGGGGGGCAAAGGTACAGGTCAGTAGGTAGGGTCAGGGGCAGGCAGAGTGGTCAGGTAGGCGGGCTCGGAGTCAGGACAGGCAAAGGACAGGCAAAAAACCAGGATGGAGAGAAAAGAGAGACTGGGGAAAAGCAGGAGCTGAGAAACAAAACGCTGGTTGACTTGACAAACAAGACGAACCGGCAACGGACAAACATAACACCGGTATATCTACACGGGATAATGGGGAAAATGGGCAACACCTGGAGGGGGGTGGAGACAATCACAAGGACAGCTGAAACAGATCAGGGTGTGACACATATAGTGGGAAGGATACTATCAATCAAGAGTGTGTGCATGCAGGTACCACTCCATATAAATAAATACTGTGTTTTTGAAGATTTGTCTCTGGTCATGCAGCCACAATGCAGGCTGGATGTCCAAACAAAGTCAATTCTGAATGTCAATAGACATTTACATTCATTCTCATCAGTGACAACATTCTAGAACTGAGTTATCACTCATTTAAGTCTTTAAGTAAGTTTAAGTAAGTTGTAGAATGTTGACAGCTGTATAGAACACATTGTATTGCTAAGATGATTTTTGATGCAGTGAAATTTGGGGAATAGCTGTCAGATTAGCAAATCCTGTCAGGATCACTTGGTTGGTACAGGCGAGCACATCAGCAGTGGAGCAGGAGCTCAAATGATTGCTCTCTGTCTCATGGAAATAGGTGCAGTGTTTAGCTGCATACTGTATAGTCACCTAAATAGATGGTTGTTTTGTCTTGTTTCTACCGATGTAATTCATGTGGAAACGACCCAAGCTGCTTGCTACAGCTAGCTAGCTAGCTAGTCTGTCAGGCAGGAAAAGTTGTTTGTGGTGGTAAATTTGGGCTGCGCTAGCAAAGCATCACTTTCACTAGCTAGCCATACAGATAAACAGCCAACTAGCCACAGAAATGGAGATTAGAGTAATTTGTGTTTATCTGTTGGCCTTAGGTCACAGTTTGTCATGTTTGCTAGGTACATATATTCATAGGCTATATATTGCCTTGTTTGCCTATTATTTGACAGCTTCGCTGTCGTGCTAGGCTAGATGCTCGCGCAGTGCAGCTCATATGATATTGAGTTGCAGTGATATTTGTTTACATAGCCAGCTAACAAGTTGCTTGTTTTGTCCTGTTTCTTGCGCGAAAATTCATTTGGAAACTGTCCCAGCTTCATTACCAGTCAGCTGACATTGGCGAACTCTGTAGTTAGTCTGTCAGGCAGGAAAACAAGAGTTGGAGGCAGCATTGTGCTTCAATCACGACACTGTCACTGAATCGTCTCACTCCCTCCCAACAAAGAAACCCGCTAACTATGCCCATCGAAATAGATTAAGAAGTATTCTAAACCTGTTTGGCTAAATCACACTGTGTCATATTTTATTTTCAACATCACAATAAATAAACAATAGTTGATGTGCTGAATCTGTAAACCGTTGTGCCACATACTTTGACATCTTACAATCTATGAAAAGTCACCTGACCATGGGTCTTGAAGTGTGCGTACCGTATATAACCTTTCTGAACATATTCATTAACTTATTTTTGTGTACTCTATCCTGTCTGATTATTCATCAGTCTGACATTCATCCTAAACGATATCATAACCGCCATCGATAAGAGACATTACTGTGCAGCCGTATTCCTCGACCTGGCTAAGGCTTTCGACTCTGTCAATCACAACATTCTTATTGGCAGACTCAACAGCCTTGGTTTGTCAAATAATTGCCGCTCCTTGTTCACCAACTACTTCTCTGATAGAGTTCAGTATGTCAAATCGAAGGGCCTGTTGTCCAGACCTCTGGCAGTCTCTATTGGGGTGCCACAGGGTTCAATTCTCGGGCCGACTCTCTTCTCTGTATACATCAATGATGTCGCTCTTGCTGCTGGTGATTCTTTGATCCACCTCTACGCAGACGACACCATTCTGTATACCTCTGGCCCTTCTTTAGACACTGTGTTAACTAACCTCCAGATGAGCTTCAATACCATACAACTCTCATTCCGTGGCCTCCAACTGCTCTTAAATGCAAGTAAAACTAAATGCATGCTCTTCAACTGATCGCTGCCCGCACATGCCCGCCCGCCTAGCATCACTACTCTGGACAGTTCTGACATAGAATATGTGGACAACTACAAATACCTAGGTGTCTGGTTAGACTGTAAACTCTCCTTCCAGACTCAGATTAAACATCTCCAATCCAAAATTAAATCTAGAATCGGCTTGCTATTTCGCAACAAAGCATCCTTCACTCATGCTGCCAAACATATCCTCGTAAAACTGATCATCCTACTGATTCTCGACTTCGGCGATGTCATTTACAAAATAGCCTCCAACACTCTACTCAACAAATTGGATGCAGTCTACCACAGTGCCATTCGTTTTGTCACCAAAGCCCCATATACTACCCACCACTGTGACCTGTACACACTCATTTGCTGGCCCTCGCTTCGAACTCGTCGCCAAACCCACTGGCTCCAGGTCATCTACAAGTCTCTGCTAGGTAAAGCCCCACCTTATCTCAGCTCACTGGTCACCATAGCAGCACCCACCCATAGCACGCGCTCCAGCAGGTATATCTCACTGGTCACCCCCGAAGCCAATTCTTCCTTCGGCCGGCGATCCTTCCAGTTCTCTGCTGCCAATGACTGGAACGAAACAGCAAAAATCACTAAAGCTGGAGACTCTTACCTCCCTCACTAGCTTTAAGCACCAGCTGTCAGAGCAGCTTACAGATCACTGCACCTGTACATAGCTCATCTGTAAATATCCCATCCAATCTACCTCATCCCCATACTGCATGTATTTATTTATCTTGCTCATTTGCACCCCAGGAACTCTACTTGCACATTCATCTTCTGCACATTCTACCATTCCAGTGTTTAATTGCTATATTGTAATTACTTCGCCACCATGGCCTATTTATTGCCTTATCTCTCTTATCCTACCTCATTTGCACATGCTGTATATAGATTTTTCTACTGTATTATTGATTGTATGTGTGTTTATTCCATGTGTAACTCTGTGTTGTTGTATGTGTCGAACTGCTTTGCTTTATCTTGGCCAGGTCGCAGTTGCAAATGAGAACTTGTTCTCAACTAGCCTACCTGGTTACATAAAGGTGAAATAAAATAAAATTAAAATAAAGAAAGTAAGGGGCACAAGACCAGGATGTCCCCTCTCCCCCCTCCTGGTGGTTTTAACTTTCCAGACTTGGAATTGTATCAACTTGCTACCCAAGGCTTTTACTTGCGACATGTTGTCTGGTTAAATGCACTAAAGAGGAACAATGGGTACATATTGAAGATGTGCATGCTCATGCCCAGAAACTTTTTAAGAGTCTATTTTCAAAGAATAAAGTTAAGAACAACAACAAGTTCATAGTTAAGAACAATATGGACGAAAATTAAACATTATTCTACAATAACCAATATCATCCTCTAAAAACACAACCTCATGGAACAATCCTTGGATAGCTTTTCAGAATTTACTGATAAATTGGTCCACATGGAATACTAAAGGTATAGAAACCGTAAATGACTCGGTAACAGGAAATACTTTTTAATTCTGCCATGGAAATAATTGTAAGTTTTAAACTGACCAAATAGTTTCAAATACATGCAACATAACAGTTACATATCACAAAATGTCGATTTGAAACATTTTGGAAATCAGAACAATCTTGAGGGAATCTTATTTGAGTCAGAAAATGATCTTCAAATGATAGGGAAGAGATACAAATCCTTGCAGAGAGCATATCCAACTGACAATCTCTTAGAAAAAAATATACACTGTTGGAACCAAAACTTAAAAAGAACTGATGTTGGCACAAGATGGAAGGAAAGTTGGAGCATAACTAACGAAATTGCAGTTAATGAAAATGTACGCTTAATCCACTATAAACTAATATATAGAATGTATTATACAAGAGACAAAAGTAACAAATTCTACAGCACAATGGCAGAGTCATGTCTTAAAGGTAAAATTAATAATTACTCAATAATCCATACTTTTTGGGAATGCTATAAAGTCCAGAAGTTGTGGGCGGAGCTAGGAAGTTGGTTGTCAGAAGTATTATAATGTAAACTTACTTTTAATCCGTTTGTCTGCATATTTCCAGACATGGCATACGGGGGTGTAGTGAGACCCAATGGGCTGGACAATTTTCTTCTCATCACTTATCTTGAAAAAAACGTATACTAAAAACGTGGAAATCAATCAGCCATCATAAACACAATGGAAAAATCTCATGATTTATTATTGAAATAGCATGAGTGACGGAGAAAAACTAATTGGTTCAATTTAATAAGGCCAAGGGGCAAACAATAATGCAGGCAGTGTGAGCATGCATTTCTGGGCAGATGAGATGTAGTCATTGTTTGTGTGCATCTTTAATTTGTTGTTCGTATGTATAAGTTTGTATCTGGAGTGGATTTTGATTTAGATTTACTCTACCCTGCACCTTAGGCGGTGTCACTAGCCGGCTACCACCGGGTACTCTACCCTGCACCTTAGGCACTGTCACTAGCCGGCTACCACCGGGTACTCTACCCTGCACCTTAGGCACTGTCACTAGCCGGCTACCACCGGGTACTCTACCCTGCACCCTAGGCACTGTCACTAGCTGGCTACCACCGGGTACTCTACCCTGCACCCTAGGCACTGTCACTAGCCGGCTACCACCGGGTACTCTACCCTGCACCTTAGGCACTGTCACTAGCCGGCTACCACCGGGTACTCTACCCTGCACCTTAGGCACTGTCACTAGCCGGCTACCACCGGGTACTCTACCCTGCACCTTAGGCACTGTCACTAGCCGGCTACCACCGGGTACTCTACCCTGCACCTTAGGCACTGTCACTAGCCGGCGACCACCGGGTACTCTACCCTGCACCTTAGGCACTGTCACTAGCCGGCGACCACCGGGTACTCTACCCTGCACCTTAGGCACTGTCACTAGCCGGCGACCACCGGGTACTCTACCCTGCACCTTAGGCGGTGTCACTAGCCGGCTACCACCGGGTACTCTACCCTGCACCTTAGGCACTGTCACTAGCCGGCTACCACCGGGTACTCTACCCTGCAGCTTAGGCACTGTCACTAGCCGGCTACCACCGGGTACTCTATCCTGCACCTTAGGCACTGTCACTAGCCGGCTACCACCGGGTACTCTACCCTGCACCTTAGGCACTGTCACTAGCCGGCTACCACCGGGTACTCTACCCTGCACCTTAGGGACTGCTGCCCTATGTACGTAGTCATTGAACACTGGAAACTGATAATGTTTGTATAATATTTATATATCTACTGCTGTACTACATTTTTAATGTATTTTTTATTTGGGATTATTGTGTGTTTGTTTGACATTTACTGTTATGATTGATAGGAACTAGGAACATAAGCATTTCGCTGCACCTGCCATAACACCTCCTAACTATGCAACCAATAAAATGTGACTTGATTTGATTTGACTACCCTCAGTCACTCTGATATGAATAAACAAGTTGTGGGTGTGTCGAGGCTTTGCCCCTCACTGGCCAATCACAATGTGCTCCAAGGCGAAATATGTGGTTGCTTCAAGTTGTGTATTTACGGTCATTTATGTATTGCCTTGGAATCAGCTCCAATTCCAATGTTAGTCTGTTATAGTTTTCAAATGTCTTACAGAAACTAAATAACAAAATGTAGACCTATCTTTGCTAAATAGTTGACTTGAACCCATTTGCAGTCCACGTTGTTCTCAGTGGCGACCCGTCATTCAGGGCAAGTGGGGCACCTGTTTTGAGCCCCAAATTTTTTGATTTCTTTTTTAATCATATGAAGAGATATAATGAAGATAAATTATAGATAAACCGTATTGGTGCTCATCGTCCATTGGACATAAACATTACATAAGTTGGAAATTGCAAATTCAACAATGAGTGGTTTGGAAGGAATTGTGACACTGGCTAACTGCAAGCATTGCAACTGCGAAGTCAGGAATAAACGAGCTCAAACTGGGAAAATATGTTTTGAACGGTCATCCAACTCAGAATTGTAAATCCGGCCTCTCTCTCTCTTTGATGCCACCTTCCTGATCAAGTGAGCACAACACAACAAGGTGAGTCCTAAAATGTCTTATATGCTGCTGCATACATTTTGTAATATGCCAGGGAGATATGTGTACTGTAGCTAAGAAAGTAATACTAAGTGTATGTTGTCTAGTAAGATGTTAGTGGCCCATGTGCCTGTCACGGCCGTCGAATGAAGAGGACCAAAGCGCAGCGTGTTGAGCGTACATATTCCTTTTATTAAGGTGACGCCAACAAAAACAATACAAAAACGACCGTGAAGCTTAAGGCTATAGTGCCACAAACAAAGACAACTTCCCACACTGAAAAGAGGGAAAAGGGCTACCTAAGTATGGTTCCCAATCAGAGACAACGATAGACAGCTGTCCCTGATTGAGAACCATACCCGGCCAAAACATAGAAATACAAAATCATAGAAAAACAAAACATAGAATGCCCACCCCAAATCACAGAGACATAAAAAGGCTCTCTAAGGTCAGGGCGTGACAGTGCCTCACCCTAATAATTTGGTCTATTTTCACCTCTTAATTTCGCCTACTGTTCTATCTCGGTGGTGCACATGTAGCCTATAACCAACCTGTTTTTGAGAAATGTAATCATCGAATATTGTAAGAGCTTTCATTGTCTGCTTGTATGCCCCCTTTATTTATCCTACGGTTCTGACTTGGTGGCAGTAAATGAGGATGAATGAACTGTTTTGCTGCCAGACAAGGTTCCACTGATAGCAACGGTGGTGCACATGTAGCCTACAACCTGTTTTTGGGTTAGGGTTAGGGTTACACATCCAAACTTTTCACAGTAGCAAAGGTCCAATATAAAAAGAAAGGGAGAATGTCCACTCATGCTGCTACCAAATAGGCCTATGTTATATGAACATAATCGTAACCATTTTACAGATCAGATCACATTCACATATCTCCAGACAATGCATTGCATGTGCCCTACGGACGATGTACCATAAATACCAGGGAGGTGAATCATTCTAATAAGATTGGTTGTAATAAAATTAAACGAAAAACAAGCAATCTGTTTTTTTTTTATAACAACAACAATAAATAAACGTCAAATGTAGTTATATCATAAAATCAGCAGGATAAATAAGACACATAATGCTTTTGAACCAGCCTTCGTTATAGTAGGCTTAAGAGAGGGCTTGGGTTTTGAACATATGAAACGGGGGAAAAAATCAATTGTTGCAGGTTACAGATAACTTCTAAATACGAGGGTTACTGGTATTCACCGAGGTTCTCATCTCTCGTTTCATGATGGGCATGGACACGTAGCCTACATCATGGAGGGGGTTTTAGGCACGTCCAAAATGGGCCCTGCATGGCTAAAATAATGTGGGCCTGCTTCCAAAGTGTAGATAAAAAGGGAATGTCAGCTCATTGTTTTACTCTCAAACTTTATAATCTAATAAAGCTTTGGTGATTAAGCTTAATTTCCAAGAGGTTCCAGGAGCCAAACCCTTTATCGGCCATCTTGACTACTTTGTGATTGCATTTGGCTGGACAAAAAAAGGGGAGGCTATGCTTGGTTTTTAACCAAATAAAACAAAACGGGAAAAAACATATTTTTTACATTTCTAAATATGAGGTACAGTATAAAGGCACCTAAAGCACATTAGGCTACTCATGTTCCATGCGCATATTGGCAAAATGCATCACGGCTGGATAGGCTGCATTTCCCCTGTCAAGATTCATGCCATAACAAACTACGTTACCACTAAAACCAGCTTGTGGTTGGTCTTATCCCTATCAGCATTGCCTGAAATGATCACTTTGCTGAAATTATCACTTTGGATCATGTATTTCCTTCCCATGTTTCCGCCCTTCCCATCTGAGTGCAAGCGAGCTGATATAAGACAGGTAAATTGCCGAACCTGGCGTTAGGGTTGGAAAATGCCAGTGCAGCAGTTTTTACATGCAAACTAACAGGCGTTTGACACTAGTGCCGCCTTAACGGCAGCCGAAAAAACATACGTCGCCTTAATGCCAGTGAAAATAGAGCCCAGAGTCCTCATGCCATCTTCTTCCACACGGCAGCCCTCACACATGCATTGTCTCTCATCTACCTCAGACCACAAAATAACACACAAACATGCACACACACGCTCACACACACACAGTGAGAATAAACAAGCCAACAGCCCTGCGGTCCCATCTGACCTAACTAGCGCGCACACACACACACACACACACACACACACACACACACACACACACACACACACACACACACACACACACACACACACACACACACACACACACACACACACACACACACACACACACACACACACACACACACACACACACACACACACACTGAGAAAACAGGCTAATCCTGGCTAGCAGGAGGAAGGACAGCTAACAACCTCATTACAGACACTGCAGAGAGGATGTTTACCAAGCAACAAACAACAGTTCCTTCCTCTCACCACGAGCCTCCTTAAGTGTGGAGAAAACAAATAGCCTTCATGCTGAGTTCGAAGACAACCATGAAGTGAGAGAATCAGTTTAAAGGCTCAGTGCAGTCAAAAACGTGATTGTACTGTATTTTATATATATTTCCACACTATGAGGTTGGAATAATACTGTGAAATTGTGATATTGACGATAATGCCATTTCCCTATTAGTATAAGAGCTGTTTGAAAAGACTGCCTGAAATTTCTGCCTGTTTAAGTGGGATCGAGTTTTGGCCTTTCTGGTGACATCAACAGGCGGTAAATTTGTTAACAGCTAGTTTTCCCCTTTCCCCTCCCCACTCAGACGACTCCCAGACAGTCCTAGAAAAATTATTGGTTGAGAAATTGCTATTTTTGTTTCACTTTGACAATTTTACAGTAAGGTACTTAATTGTTACTCAGAAATGATTTGATATTGAGATATTAACCAAAGTGGGGAAAAGTAAGTGCCAGGGAAAGATGAGTGAGAGGGTGAAAAGAAAAGAGGAGGTCCAGAATGAAGGTCAAGGGAGAGAGAAAGATAACGATAGGTTGTTGGCCAGAGAAAAAGACAATGGGCTCGATTTTTAACAAACCTAACGCAATGGTAAATCTGAGAGCTGGCGGTAGCGCTATAGGTCAGGGGGGATGTCAGAAATATTTTTGCTATTTTCACAGTCGGAGTTATGAGTGGAATAGCTGGCGATGGCGTGAAAGGGCTGGGTTTTGATTAATAAACAAGCTGTAGGTGTGACGAGGGCTTGGCCACTAATTGGCCAATGAACGCATTCCATGGCTTAATACGCATGCGTTTTATCTCAAGTTTTGAGATAAATGATGGTCTTTGCGTTGTCACCAACACCACATCGGCTGGGAGGAATATTCTAATCCCGGTCCATTGTGGATTGATACTACAGTTTATTACATAGCATAGGCTACGGTAACGAGTAATAAAAAAACAAAAATCTGTGTTTGCTCAATAGCCTACATTTGGAGTGTTGGCAGTCAACATTGTTGTAATTGGCTTCAACAAGCCTAGCCGTATATGTCTTTACGTATCGCAATTCTGCTAAATAAGAATTACTAGGCTCCCGTCATTTGTATTGTATGTCTGAGGCATGTTCTCAGTAAGCTAAATTTTGCCTAGGCCTATACCATTAGAGGCTGGTGGGAGGAGCTATAGGAGGACAGGGTCGTTGTAATGCCTGGAATGGAAAACAAGCTGTTTTTTAAAACAACAAAAATATTTCTAAATAGGATGGGGTCAAAAGGTTGACATCATCAAGTCCATCTTTCGTTTCACGTAGGCCTAAATGTCTTTACTCATAACATTCGCACATCTATACAAAATACTAGGCTCCTGTCAATTTTATTGTTACCTACAGTGCCTTTGGAAAGTATTCTGACCCCTTGACTTTTTCCACATTTTGTTACGTTACAGCCTTATTCTAAAATGTATTACATCGTTTTTTTTTGTTCCAATCAGCAATCTACACACAATACCCCATAATAACAAAGCAAAAACAGGTTTTTAAATATCACATTTACACAAGTATTCAGACCCTTTACTCAGTACGTTGTTGAAGCACCTTTGGCAGCGATTACAGCATCGAGTCTTTTTCCATTATTCTCTGCAGATCTTCTCAAGCTCTGTCAGATTGGATGAGGAGCGTTGCTGCACAGCTATTTTCAGGTCTCTCCAGAGATTGTCGATCAGGTTCAAGTCCGGGCTCTGGCTGGGCCACTCAAGGACATTCAGAGACTTGTCCCGAAGCCACTCCTGCATTGTCTTGGCTGTATGCTTAGGGTCGTTGTCCTGTTGGAAGGTGAACCTTCACCTCAGTCTGAGGTCCTGAGCGGTCTGGAGCAGATTTTCATCAAGGATCTCTCTGTACTTTGCTCCGTTCATCTTTCCCTCGATACTGAGCAGTCTCCCAGTCCCGGCTGCGGAAAAACATCTGCCACCACCATGCTTCACTGTAGGGATGGTGCCATGTTTTGTCCAAACGTGATGCTTGCCATCCAGGCAAAAGAGTTCAATCTTGGTTTCATCAGACCAGAGAATCTTGTTTCTCATGGTCTGAGAGTCCAAGCAGGCTGTCGTGCCTTTTCCTGAGGAGTGGCTTCCGTCTGGACACTCTACCATAAAGGCCTGATTGGTGGAGTGCCACAGAGATGGTAGTCCTTCTGGAAGGTTCTCCCATCTCCACAGAGGAACTCTAGATCTCTGTCAGAGTTACCATCAGGTTCTTGGTCACCTCTGTGACCAAGGCCCTTCTTCACCGATTGCTCAGTTTGGCCCGAGTTGCCAGCTCTAGGAAAAGTCTTGGTGTTTCCAAACTTCTTCCATGATGGAGGCGACTGTGTTCTTGGGGACCTTCAATGCTGCAGAAATGTTTTGGTACCCTTCCCCAGATCTGTACCTGGACACAATCCCATCTCGGAGCTCTATGGACAATTCCTTCGACCTCTTGGCAATCAAGTTGTAGAAACATCTCAAGGATGATCAATGTAAACAGGATGCACCTGAGCTCAATTTTGAGTCTCATAGCAAAGGGTCTGAATACTTATGTAAATAAGGCCTTTCTGTTTTTTATATTTAATACATTTGCAAAAATGTATGAAAACCTGTTTTCGCTTTGTTATTATGGGGTATTGTGTGTAGATTTCTGAGGAATTATTTGATTTAATCCATTTCAGAATAAGGCTGTAATGTAACAAAATGTGGAAAAGGTCAAGGGGTCTGACTACTTTCCGAATGCATTGTATTAATATGGCATTATAGGAGGACTGAATGGTTTGGACTGGAGGAGCGGTCGAGGGGCGCTCTTTGAAAATGAGGATGGATAGCCTACTTGAACAAGCGAAATGAAGTATGCAGGTATGTGGATTGTGAATTATAAAAAGCGAGATGGCAAAAAATGAAAAAAATATTTCAAAGCACTCTCAGTAGACCATTTAAAACCATTTATTCATAGGCTACTTTGCTAATGGCCTTGGATAAAAAGTTACACCTATGTGATTCCGCTAAACCAGGGTAGGCTACGCTTGGTTTATAATCAAATTAAACGGAATGGGGGGAACCAATCGTTTTTTTAATGTTTCTAAATACGACATTCACCGGCACAAAATGCACATCTCTTTTCCATGGGCACTGTGTGTCATGGCTGGAAAGGCTGCACTTCCGCTCTCAAAATCCATGCCATTATCAACTGCGTTACCGTTAAGACCTGCTTTTTGTGGGTCTTAAAACTTCCAATTAGCGCTGCATAAAATGGCGTTTTTTTTTTTAAGGTCACACTTCAAATATTTCCACCTCTCCCACATCAGCACAAACAACATGATGTTAGACAGGTAAATTGCCGAACCTGGCGTTAGAGCTGGAAAATGCCAGTGGACCGGTTTTGTTTTTAATGATGGAATTGCGAACTAACTTGCATTTGACACTTGCGCCTCCTTAGTGCACGCCGAAGATAGAGCCCGGAGTAGCATTAGTACCACACTCACATACTGTAGGAATGCCCATGTCTTGGCGCGAGAGAATGAGAGAGGATACGAGAAGGGTAGTGAACTCATCCATATGGACAAGACACTGAGGTGAGGACTGCTTGGGAACATAATCCTGCAATTCTGAAGGAATGTCACAGAGCAGCCTCCCATGCGTGTGTTCACACACACAATCTCAAAGGTAAAGTGATGTCTGAGTGCATTGGTTAGTTTGGAATTCCAAAGGTGTGTATGTTGGGGCTGTGTCACACATGGAAGTTATATTTGGAATTAGTAGTTTAAGTTTTAGGTAACTACCATCCCTTACACGCATACAAACACAGACACACACACACACACACTCACTCTTTCACTCGCACGCAGATGCGCGCACACACACACACACACACACATACACACACCTCTACCCTCCTGTTCTTCATCCCTTTGCCTGCAGGCGGATACTGTGTACACACACATACAACTCTACCCCTTCCTTCCTTTTACTTCTGTCATACAGTATATTAATCAGTACTCCACATACAAACTCAGAAACACAGAGAAACTTCGGGTTTATCGCAGATTATGGTCGGATCCAAGCCAAGATCCAAATGTTTTTTTCGTCTTTACACATTTCCTATTGTCAAGGTCTCTCAGCTCAGTCCTGCACACCTGTATCAGTCATGGACCAACTTTGATAATTGTACTTCAGTCAGCCATAAAAGCTAAAGTAAACTCATTTGACTGCATTTACCCAGGCAGCCCAATCCTGATATTTTGCCAATGAGTCGTCTTTTGACAGATCAGATCCAATCTTTTGCCAATAATTCGCAAAAAGATCAGAATTGGGCTGACTGTGTAAACACAGCCTTAGAGTCTAAATGAATAAACTCATTTGAGTGCTAGGGTGTGTTTCAGATCTATCCAGACAGACTGATGAATGCATTAGGCTGTACTTTATGTAAAACGATGCACTCAGCAAATCTCTGTTACCCTCTTCCTTGTATTACTGTCCTGTAAACAATACAGCCCTATCATCGGTACCGTGCTGCTGTGTCTATTATCAGGTCATCACTCACTTCCTTATTGAATTATGCTAATACCAATGAAAGCCTGATGGATGACTGACAGCAGGCTGAGCCAATCAATGTCATCACTCCGATGGACGAAGCATTGGTTAATCATTCCCTGCCTCCCGTACTTACTTCCTGATAACAGTATCCTTCAGTCTCTGGCTCCGTATTGAACTGTAATATAGCAGAGTAATGATGACGCACAGATATTGTAATCAATATCCACCTTGTGCATATTTTATCCACAGCCAGGGAAGCAGAGGAGGAGATGAGAGGTGATTAAAACCTATAGTTCTCTGTGTGCTTTGATGAATGGCTTGTGACAGAAGGATTATTGAGTTACAAGACAAACGCAGCTCTGAGAATTACGGAGGAGAAGTGCCTCACGCGTCGTCCTCAGTCGCTCACATGCACACAGACGTTCACAGTAAGCTAATGCAAAAGGAGCACGCACAATGTTGGATTCTGCAGGTCACTTCCAATCATTCAGGCTGCTGTATGGGAAATGATGATCCTCTGTGTGATAGGACTCAGTCACGTTCTGTTCATTCACTCAGTCTGTTCGTTCTGAATACAGCGCTCATCCTGTCTTATTGCACACCTCATAGTAGTCTCTCTAACACACACACACACACACACACACACACACACACACACACACACACACACACACACACACACACACACACACACACACACACACACACACACACACACACACACACACACACACACACACACAAAGCTATCTTCTCACATGGCATATTATTAAAAACATAATCCTTTACCATCTTCTAGCAAACAGTCATCTACTCTCACAGCCAGCCAGTTCCAGTGCACCGTTGCTGATCTAAATTCATCTCTCTTTATTTTTGTTAGGTGCACTTGAGAGAGAGAGAGCTCCCCTTTCATCTCTTTGATAGCCTATTGAAGGACATACATGGACAAAGCATCCCTCCCTACCTCTCTGCCCAAAAGCACCATCTTGCGTTCCTCCCCCCCTCCCCCCTCTCTGCCCCATAACACTACTCTGATTGACTTTAGGGTTCACTGCTGCCCTGTACAGTTTTCTCCAGCACTTAAGCCCCTCTGGGATATCCCTTGTCCAGTGTTGTGTGAATAACTCCCTGTGACATCTGCTACCTCCCTCAGTCTCAACTCAGACTAACTCCCACTACAACTCCCCCACCGACCACACCTAACCTAACCCTCGAACTCATCTTCGCCAAACTCAAACCTCAATCTCACCTATCCCAAAAAATCACCGCACCCCAACCTCCTTCCTCCGACCTCACCTCACCCTCAGTCTGACGCCAAATCCTCACAGTCACTCCCTCTCCCCGTTCCACTCCCCAGATTCCCTCAAACCAAGCCACATCCTCCCCTCTCCTTCCAGCTCTCCTCTCACTCAGCTACAGAGTACATGTTAGTGTGTGACTGGGCGCTCTACCCCTCTCGACCCTTTGAGGCAAAGCCTTTGATTCGTGTTTATCTCGTCGGGGCTCACGCTCCACTGACGATCGTTTCCATTTCAAGCCGTTCT
>NC_052311.1:30320721-30350721 GCF_016432855.1 Salvelinus namaycush
ACCCAAATAATGGTGAATTACGCCTTCATTACTGTGAGACTTTAAAACTCTATAAACGTACACTCAGAACCAAAAAAGCACAGTACAACAGAAAGCAGCTGACGCTAATTGAGGAGTCCATAAACACAAACAACTTCTGGCAAAATTGGAAAAAAATTAAAAAATCTAAACAAGAGGAATTAGCGATACAAAATGGTGACATATGGACAACCCATTTTAAAACATTCTACAACACCGTTCAAATTGACACAAACGCAGAACAACGCCAAATTCATGAGAAGTTGAATGGATTAGAAAAAGCTATAAAGGACAATCAAAATCCACTGGACTCCCCAATTACTGACCAGGAGCTCTATAAGAAACTTCAGGCTCTCAAATTTAAAAAGGCATGCGGACCTGATGGCATCCTAAATGAGATGCTCAAACTCACTAGTGCAAAATTTCAATTGGCTATATTAAAACTGTTTAATTTGATCCTGAGTGTAGGTTATTTCCCTGACATCTGGAATCAAGGACTCATAACCCCAATCTTTAAAAACTGAGACAAATTTGACCCTAACAATTACAGAGGCATTTGTGTGAACAGTAACCTGGGGAAGGTTTTCTGTAGTATTATAAATGTAAGAGTTCTAAACTTCCTTAATAAGCACAATGTCTTGAGTAAAAGCCAAATTGGATTTATACCAAAACATCGCACAACTGATCATATTTACACCCTACACACCCTGATAGATAAACATGTCCACCAAAATAATACCAAAATATACGCTTGCTTTATCGACTTCCAAAAAGCATTTGATTCTATTTGGCATACAGGACTGTTCTACAAAGTTATTGAAAGTGGTGTAGGGGGTAAAACATATGACATAATTAAATCAATGTATACTGGCAATACGTGCAGCATTAAAATTGGCAAGAAAAGAACAGAATTCTTTAACCAGGGGCGGGGCCTTCGTCAGGGTTGTAATCTGAGCCCTGCACTCTTCAATATTTACATCAACGAATTGGCCACTATTCTAGAAAAATCCCCAGCCCCTGGTGTTAGTCTCCATAATTCAGAGGTTAAATGCCTACTCTTCGCAGATGACCTATGCCTGCTGTCACCCACAGCACATGGCCTACAGCAGAGCCTGGACCTGCTAGAGCAGTACTGCCAGACCTGGGCCCTGGCAGTAAACGCCAAAAATACTAAAATAATGATTTTCCAGAGAAGATCCAGATCTCAGGGAATTAGACCAAAGTTCTCAATTGGTACAAAATATATAGAGTACTGCACACACTACAATTACTTAGGTTTAAAAATAAGCTCAACTGGACACCTTAATGAGGCAGTGAATGAACTGAGAGAGAAAGCACGCAGGGCATTCTACGCCATTAAAAAGCAAATTCAAATTGAAATACCTATTAAAATTTGGCTAAAACTAATTGAATATGTCATTGAACCAATTGCACTTTATGGCAGCGAGGTGTGGGGTCCACTTGCAAAACAAGATTTCATCAAATGGGACAAACATCCCATTGAAACCCTGCATGCAGAGTTCTGTAAGATTCTCCTACATGTCCAGAGGAAAACTACAAACAATGCATGCAGGGCAGAATTAGGCAAATACCCACTAATAATAAAAACTCAAAAAAGAGCAATTAAGTTTTGGAAACATCTAAAATACAGTGACCCCCGCTCATATCACTACCAAGCCCTGCAATGCCAAGAGCTGAGCAAAGAAAAGAGTCCCCTCATCCAGCTGGTCCTGGGGCTGAGTTCACAAACCTGTTCTACTAACACACTGAAGCCTCAGGACCAGAACATCCAATCAATCAGGATAAACCAAATTACAACACAGTCAAAACAAAACTATATTGCTTATTGGGAAACACAAGCACAAACACAAAGCAAAATGCAGTGCTATCTGGCCCTAAATCGACAGTACACCGTGGCTAAATATTTGACCATGGTTATTGATCAAAACCTTAGAAAAACCTTGACAAAGTACAGGCTCAGTGAGCACAGCCTTGCCATTGAGAAGGGTAGACACAGGAAAACCTGGCTCCCTGTAGAGGAAAGGCTGTGCAACCACTGCACAACAGCAGAACCAGAGACAGAGCTGCATTTCCTGACAAAATGTCAAAAATATAAAACAATTAGAGTGTCATTTCCCCAAATTTGAAACTCTTATTCAAGGTTTCAAAGACCTCTCTGATGAGAGTAGGCTACCCGTCCTGTTGGGGGAGGACGCAGAGAGCTGTGGGTTGGCAGCACACTACATTGCTGCCTGCCATAAGATGAGGGACAGTGTCTGACAGACCAATCAACCTGCACATGTCTTCTACTGTATGTTTATTGTTATTGTTCAATGTATGGTTATTTTGACACTTGGTTATTGTTGTTACTGTTGTCCCGTTGACAATTTTGATTCTCATTTTTATATTGTAAATAAGCTTTGGCAATATGTACACTGTTACGTCATGCCAATAAAGCAAATTGAATTGAATTGAATTGAATTGAGAGAGAGAGAGAGAGAGAGAGAGAGAGAGAGACAGAGAGAGCGAGAGAGAGAGAGAGAGACAGACAAAACAGAGATATAGGAGAGAGAGAGAGAGAGAATGTTCTCTGCTGATCCTTAGACCTGAGGCTGTCTACTGCTGTGTTATAATGATCTGTTGTTTTCGTTCAAATAGCTAAATAACCTCCACCTGTATTACATTGAATTAACATGACTTAGTACAGAATACAGATACTCTGCCTTAGAGCATTACATTGTTTATGTTTCTGGTGCTCTTGCTGTGAGCTCCCAGACACCCTTGTGGTTGGCATGTGGTCTGCTCGTTAACGAGGATTGTGTGTGTGTGTTTGTCCGATTAGCTAGCGACACACACACACACACACACACACACACACACACACACACACACACACACACACACACACACACACACACACACACACACACACACACGTCTTGCATAACTAACCCTGTGGAGACACACAATTCAGTCCCATTAAACATTCTATTTTCCCGATCCCTAACCTTAACACCAAAACCTAACCCTAGATCCTAACCCTAACCCTAGATCCTAACCCTAAAACGAACCCTGAATCTAATTCTAATTCTCACCCTAACACTAATTCTAACCTTAACACTAAATCTCCTAGAAAAATAATTTGACCTTGTGGGGGACTAACAAAATGTCCCCAGTTAGTACATTTTTTGTTTATTTACTATTCTTGTGGAGTATGTCTGGTTCCCTCAAGTATAGTTAAACACGCACACACACACGCACACACACACACGCGCCTGCTGCCTGCTCTGGGCTGTGCTTAGCTTTAAAATGGTAATGAGTAGCGAAATTACAATGCGTAACAGTGAGAGACGTCATATCACTCATTTCAAGGACTTGTGAATCCACTTTTAGATTGATAGTTACTCAAACTAATGTTTTGTTTTTGCTAAGGGAGTTTTTACATGTTACACGGACTGAAATCAACAATGTGTGTGTGTGTGTGTGCGTGCGTGTGCGTGTATCCCAGGTCTTACTGAAAGACAGAGAAGAGCAGAAAGGGGCATGTTTGGTGACTATCCATGTCCTCAACACCTACAGTTGAAGGACAAAAAGAAAGAAAGAGAGAGAGAAAGAAAGAAAAAAAAGAAATAGAGGGATAAAAGACCAACACCCAAATCTGATCTTATACAAGCAAAGCGTAATGAAATACTTCATTCTGGAGGGAGGCAGGTAGACAGAAGCAATCCCAACGGGAATTACATGTCATTCACTTTCCTTTTATTGTCATCCAGCGATCTAATTTCCGTTAGGTAGCAGGGGAAGGGAAAACTATGCTGACTCTCGGATGGAAAAGATTGTTTGCCAATGAATTACGGAAACCTGTCTCATCTTCTCTGGTATCTCTCTCGCAAACAAACTTAAAAAAAAGCAATTTCTCCCAAGATGGTCCTTGTCAGGTTTCGAGAGCAGTGTGTGCTTTTGGAGTGCTGTTTAACAGAGTTGTGAAGTATTCTAACCCAGAAAAACAGTGTGAAATAGGCAGAGAGGAATTTCATCTCCGATTCAGAGACTCATACGTACGGAAGAATAAAACATTACTCCATTCGCCTGCAACTGAGCTCAAGTGAATTCTGGAATGGAAAAAGGAGGAACACAACAAAAACAGTGTGAGCAGAAATTGGAATATTCCCTAAAGAATGATGGTTCTGCCAGGCCAAATTGTTTTACCATTATGACATCACAGAGGGAGATCATAGGAGGGCAGTGAATCTGGAGTGGAGGTCTCTTCACAAGGGTTATCTCTCTCTGTCCAGCATCCACTGGCCAGGCTGGCTGAGCTAGAGAGCCAGGGTGTGTGATCACACACACTCACACACATACACACACATACACCACAACCTCGTATCACGAGCTCTCAATAACATCTCCCCTGTGAGAGGAGGAGACAGAAAGAGGGAGGGAGGGAGAGAGGGAGAGAGAGAGGGGGAGGTACAGTTGGACAGAGTCAGACAAAGAGAGAAAGTGAGAGAGGGTGAGGTTAAAAAGGAGAGAGAGGAAATTGAGAGAGAGAGAGGGAGGCAGAATGAGAGGTAGAGAAAAAAAAACGTTTGTTCTTGTTTGTCACTCTTGGTCTCCTTCAAACAGCCTAAAAACAGCCTGTCTCAGTGAATCATCAAGGCGATTGACAAATTCACCCTCCAGCTGTCAGTTCAGCCATCCAGATGGGAGATTATACCTCTGCCCTGTCAATACAACAGAGGCGTATACCGCCACAACATCACTGTGGAAAAACACATGCAAAAGTACCAGGGGAAAACAGTATAATACAACAACATCAATACCTTGAAAAGAGCCTTAGAGAATAAATAATGTCAATAAATGGAAGAATGACTGGACATGGTATGGCAACGCCCCAGCTTGTACTCCTCTTTTCCATCTGCATCCAAATTAGATAAAATGTTTAAAGCGACTGAGGAGGAAATAAACATTTGTGCAAACACACTTGACATAACAAGGCGAATGAGAGAGCATTCAACAGAGGAGTGTGTGTGTGTGTGTGTGTGTGTGTGTGTGTGTGTGTGTGTGTGTGTGTGTGTGTGTGTGTGTGTGTGTGTGTGTGTGTGTGTGTGTGTGTGTGTGTGTGTGTGTGTGTCTGCATGGCTAAAGTAACAGGTGGCCAGGCAAGATGCGACACAATGGTTCACCTTTGACCCCTGACCTTGCCTGTCATTGGTTAATGAGCTCACAGGTGCTCATCACACCTCTGTCCTCTTGACACATTGTCATCCTTACCTTCGTGGAGGGGTTAAACTGTCATGGACAGACCTGAGGGAGAGGAGGAGGGGAGGGAGAGCAGGAAAGAGAGAGAGAGAAAGAGAGAGAGAACGAGAGGCACACGCAGGCATACACACGGGCTCGCACGCTCATTCTCAAACACGCTCACACACCCACACGCACGGGCACGCACACACACACACACACACACACACACACACACACACACACACACACACACACACACACACACACACACACACACACACACACACACACACACACACACACACACACACACACACACATACACACACACACACACACACAGACACACACACACACACACACACACACGTGTTAAATTGATTGGTAATGCAGGCAGCGGTGGCTGTGGATAATAGCTGTGAAGGTTGACTCTGTGGAGGGTCTTATTAGTGATATTTTTACAGACAAAAATGTTGTGCATGTCTGTGTTCTAACAGTAGGACACACACAGCCTGATGAACCACATTACATAAACGAAAGGCCTTCATTAAATTTAGAATATTGTTAGAGATAAAATACCTGGAAGCTCTACAAATGTACTAAGAACTGTGTGAACTTGTAATCGATCCCTGACAACACCCACGCACAATCACTCACACAATAGCATATTTCGAATTTCGGAAGTGGAGGGGACATTTGGCCCGTACACTTGCCCGTAACTTGCAAAAAGAGAGGGTGGAGCTTCTCGTTCTCGTTGCGCTCCTCGTTCAAGCATCTATTCATCTCTTCTCTTAACATGTATGGACCCAGAATTAATCGAGCATCTGACCAATCAAGCAAGACTTTAGTTCTGGGTTATCCAAGATGATATGTCAATAGGCACACATCACTAAATATCAAGTAAACAACAGAATTTAACACATACTATCTTGCTTTTTAAACAAAATCAGTTGCAGAATACATCTCCCTTTTCCCAGTACAGTAAATCTACAGTGGTAGTTTTCCCCTTGAGCTGTGGGGGGAGAACACAGTGGCACTACGGGAAGAAAAGCAGAGATGTTTCAATTACAGAACCATGAATAATAGATGCCAATTAATTTGATTAGCATATTCAAATACAGAACGGCACAGCATTATGACTGTGAACCCATCAAATAGGATTAGCTATTAATTGTACAAGCTTTTCAGTAATTCAAGATGAAGCCAGGATCAAATGAATTGCTGCCCACGTACCTGTTTATACACGCAGTTCGGAAGTCCTTGTGATTTCATCAAGGCACGTTCTAGGGAATGAGCTCCAGAGAGGACTCTCAGTGTTCATTTCAGGGCTATTGATGTCGCCTTCGGTCCAGAAGACAAAAGAAAGACTTTATTGATTGTTGTTAAGACTTTCAATCACTGAGTGAGTGAGAAGGGTGAGAAGGGAACAGTGAGAAGGGAACAAAATACCTAGGTGAATTCCCTTCTCTCTAAAATGGAGTTATTAATATTTAATATGTGTTAAACAAGATGTGAAGTTTAATTAAACTGCCGTTGTCTTTTGACAAAACAGGGAATTAAACTTTTCTCGAACTTCTTTCCGCCCAGCTGAGTGTCCCGCTGGGATGAAGGGCTGCCTGCACAGAGAGGGAAAGGACTGCAGCTTTCATCATGCCATCCACTCCACAGAATCTCCCAGGATGCAATGCTCCACAAGGAACCAGAGGCTATTCAAAGCATTAAATGGTTATGCAAAATGATACTATTTTTAGGAACACTTTCTCCTGATATACCCAAGTCTGTAGGACGTATTCTAAAGTAAAGCTCAAACATGCTTCGACCGTTGACATAATTCATAGTTTAACATTCTAGACAAACACACAACATAATTCCCATCATTAAAGGCCCAGTGTGGTCAAAAACGTGATTTCCTGTGTTTTATATATATTTCACACTATGAAGTTGGAATAACTACTGTAAAATTGTGGAAGTGATAATGCTGTTTTAGTGTAAGAGATGTTTGAAAGGACCGCCTGAAATTTCGGCCTTTTCTGGTGGGATGGAGTTTTGGCCCGCCTGGCGGCGACATCACCGGGCGGTGTAAGTTTATAGACCAATAACAAAGAGAGTTTCAAACCTCTCTGCCAATAACAGCTAGTTTTCAGGTTACATATCCCTGGTCCAATTAGATCCCTCACTCAGACCACTCCCAGACACTCCTAACAAAATTCTAGCTTTAGAAATTGTTCTTGGCTAAGAAGCTTTTTATTTTAATTGAACAAAATAACAGTAAGGTATTTCATTGTTACCCAGAAATGATTTGATATTGAGATAAACACGTCTGCATTTGGCCTTTAAAGTCCTTGGTGAGAAAATCCAAGGACAGACAGATACTCCATATAGCCCCCACACTCACCCACTCATCCCCATTACATAGCTAGAGCACATCAGCAAGGAAGGTCCCATATTGGATGACTTTAGACATATTCTGTAATGTTTTATAAAACCCACAATCACAATGTGAAGATGTGGGCTTTGGGTGGGTTGTGATCCAATCAAAATCAAATCCGTCCACCAATCCTAGCCCTGCGTGTATCGTTTCAACCAAAACTCTGATCCCACACGCTCAACCTCACGTTGCAACGCCAAGCACACACAACACACGATACACACTTACAATATGATCCCAGATTGTTTTGAGGAGTATATTCTCTTCTTTTGAGTCCTTAGTCAGCTAAGACACTATCTATTCATCCATTGTCTGGAATGACCGCTGCATTTACCCTCTTCCAAGATAAGCCTCGCATTCATCTACTGACCTGGTTTAAACTACAGCACTAGGCAAGGCTCCCTTGTCAAATGGATTTCTGTCTCGATGCCTGATCAGATAGAGGACGAAGGAGATAGTGGGGGTTTTGATGGTGCGGATTTGAGACAGAGGAGTATGAGAAGTGGACAGAAGGACCGGGTGACTTTAGAGTGCTTTCAAGAAGAGAGGAAAACACACCCGCGTCAATTAACTGTGCATTAGGATTGACTCTCTCATTATTCATTTCATTTCTCTGTCTCGTACAGTTGCGACTAGATGGAGTACGGCTACTACTTTTCGTAGCAGGTTAGGAGATCATTTTAGCTAACCTAACCCTAACTCTTTCCCTAAACATTTTCCTAACCTGCTATGTTAATTCTCCTAACCTGCTATGTTAATTCTCCTAACCTGCAGCGTAAGTTCAACTAACCTGCCACTTAACTATTTAGAGGGAAGTGGCATTAGAAGACATTATTATTATTCCCCTCTTGAAGAGCCAGTCAAACTGTTCATTAATAAAAGAAGGAGAGAAGGAGGGGAGGGGGAGAGTGGAGCAGAGGGTAAGATATGTAGTGACAACCTCATGTCATCAGGCTTCCATTCTTTACAGTAGTAATTATTTTTCATTACAGCCCTGAGACGACTACTAATCTAGACCTCTGCTCGCATCCATCCTCCACAACTCCCCTCATATCCTCTCCTCTCCATCCCCGCTCATCCCGCCTTTTTGGACCAATTTTGAATTAATACATAAACTCTTTACACGCAGTCGGAGAAAAGAAAAGCTACAACTCCTATCATTTGAAATAAGACTTTTAAAACAGCAGGGTTTTAAGTATCCTCATGTGAATGTAGGACTTTCATTTCTCTGTGTGAATATTTTAGTTTGTGTGTTCCACCATTGGAAATAAAAGCAACCCACATCTGATCATCTACTGGCGCTAAGAACTAACACGGAGTCCGATGGAAGTGGAGCATCGGTCATTGAAAGGGAGGTTGGAAACCAAGAAGCCAAACAGTGGGCAGCCTTACATCAACAACACAAGAGAAATGACATCACAACAACTCAAGAGAAGTGACATCACAACAACACAAGAGAAATGACATCACAACAACACAAGAGAAATGACATCGCAACAACACAAGAGAAATGACATCACAACAACACAACAGAAATGACATCATAACAACACAACAGAAATGACATCACTACAACTGTCACGAATACCACCGAAGGTGGGTCCCCTTCCTGTTCGGGTGGCGCTCGGCGGTCGTCGTCACCGGTCTACTAGCTGCCACCGATCCCTTTTTCCTTTTCGTTTGTTTTTGTCTAATTGTTTTCACCTGTGCCTTGTTGGGGTTTTGGGATGGGTGTTATTTAAGTTTGTTTAGCCCGCTGGTGTTTGTGCGGGCTTGTTGTTATTTTGACGTATGTGGTGTTTGTGTTCTTTATGGTTGTCGCTGTCCGGGTTTTTTAGTAACTATGGTTTTGGGTTTGTTGCACCTGTGTTTTGTGCTTCACCCATGTTTTTAACTGGTTACTAGCCGTAAGGACATTAAAGCGTTTTTCCCGTCTACCTTCTGCTCTCTGCGTCTGACTCCACACCCATCACTCTCCAGACGTTACAACAACACAAAAGAGAGGTGACCTCACAACAGAACAAGAGAAATGGCTACCCGGACTATTTGCATTGTGTGCCCCAACCCAACCCCTCTTTTACGCTGCTGCTACTCTCTGTTCATCATATATGCATAGTCACTTTAACCATATCTACGTACATGTACATACTTCCTCAATTAGCCTGACTAACCAGTGTCTGTATGTAGCCTCGCTACTTTAATAGCCTCGCTACTGTTATTTTTCACTCTCTTTTTACTGTTGTTTTATTTCTTTACTTACCCACTGTTGACCTAATACCTTTTTTGCACTCTTGGTTAGAGCCTGTACGCAAGCATTTCACTGTAAGGTCTACACCTGTTGTATTCGGCGCACGTGACAAATAAACTTTGATTTGATTTGAAATGGCATCGAAACGACACGAGATGAATGGCACCACGATAATAAAACGTGAGGTGACGTCACAACAAGAAGGAGCGTTGCAAGCATCCATAAAACAGAACGACATCCTAACAACCGACAACCCAAGTCTCAATTGTCTTAAAGAGCACACCATGCATCCTTAATACTAAACACAGTCCTCATCTACACACTGTCGCTGACGTCCCATTCACTGATAATAATGTGTTTGCGAGTGCCCCGGGCTACAGCGTGTCTCTGTTAGTTTAACACCGGAGCGTTGTGTAAATTACTTTTATCATTAAAGCATGAAGACTCATCAAATATGAATGGGATATTGATGCAGGGACTGTTCCAACAGAGAGGGCTGTTATATATATTATTAAAAGACTGAATATAGAGCTACACATATGAATGACGTCAGACTCCGCTTTTACAAGACAGGCAGTTCTGAGGTGGTTTCCCCTGGTCACAGAGAGGGCAGTGTCGTAGAGAGAACAGCCGTGCTCCTTCAGGTAAACACAATCAACACGCTATGGCAGATATTGTTCTGGACTGCTGCTGAGTCTGGGAGTTCTAACAGGAGGTTTAGATCAATTTCTGGGAATACGAGAGAGATGGTGGAAATAGGGGGAGGAGGGGGAGGAGAGTGAGTAGGGAACGAAGAGTTCACCATTTCATCAATATTCAGTGCTGGTGTACAATGTTTGGCTGAAGATTGTGCTCATAAAACAAGGTCTGTACAGTACATATTCGTATAACACCAACCAAAGTACACTGAGTTGACAAAACATTAAGGACACCTGCTCTTTCCATGACATAGATCGACCAGGTGAATCCAGGTGAAACCTATGATCCCTTATTGATGTCACTTGTTAAATGCAATTCAATCAATGACGGGGAGGAGACAGGTTAAAGAAGGATTTTTAAGCCTTGAGAGAATTGAGACATGGATTGTGTGTGTGTGCCATTCAGAGGGTGAATGGGCAAGACAAAAGATTTAAGTACCTTTGAACGGGGTATTGTAGTAGGTGCCAGGCGCACCCTTTTATGTCAAGAACAGCAACGTCGCTGGGTTTTTCCACACTCAACAGTTTCCCATGTGTCTCAAGAATAGTCCATCACCTAAAGGACATCCAGTCAACTTGACACAACTGTAGGAAGCATTGGAGTCAACATGGGTCAGCATCCCTGTGGAACGCTTTGACACCTTGTAGAGTCCATGCCCCGACTAATTGAGGCTGTTCTGAGGGCGAAAGGGGAGGGGGTGCAACTCAATATTAGGAAAGTGTTCTTAATGATTTCTACACTCAGTGTATATCTGCAACCGCTAGAGTAGCATTCACTATCATCGTGCTGGTTTTGGAATACAAATGGGTGATATGGACAAAGAGAGAAAGAAAGAGAGAGAAAGAGAAAGAAAGAGAGAGAACGAGAGAGAACTGAAGACATCTGAGAGTCACATCAGCGATACCAATTACAGCTCAGGGGCTCATTTCCTAATCAGAGCTCTAATGAAGACTAATGTGCAACCTTTTGTGTGTGTGTGTGTGTGTGTGTGTGTGTGTGTGTGTGTGTGGGAGAGCGTGCGTGCGTGCATCCATGCATGTGTGTGTGCATCCATGCATGTGTGTGTGCCTGTCTGCTACATTCTGTATCCATTTCTGGGAATGGGAGAAAGATGGTGGTAATAGAGGAAGGAGGGGAAGGAGAGAGGAGAGGGACAGAAGAGGAAAGAGAGTGAAAAAGAGAAAGTGTGAGATAAATTGCAAGAAAATTTGAGACAAACGGAGCGAGAGAGTAACAGTAAAAGAGTGGGGCAAACAGAGTGAGAGAATCTAGAAGTATTGGGAATGAAGGAGGCTGTATGTACATGCCTGTTATCCTGTATGAAGGAGGCTGTATGTATGCCTGTTAGCTTTGGGCTGCATGCTGGACTGTACAGTAGTTGCCATGGACTACACTGTATTGCCGTTTGGGAAATTAAATAGTCATAGAGACGGAGGAAGTTGAGCAACCCTCTAGACACCCAAACAGATGGACCCTCAAATCCTACCTCACTGAACCAGAACAACACAAACAGAATTAGTACACACTCTGCTTTCTTGGATTTCACCATTTCATCAGTATTCAGTGCTGGTGTAAGATTATGGTGTGGTTAAGAGTTTAACATAATGCTAGGATTTATGGCTCAAGATTGCACTCGTAAAAACAAGGTCTGTACAGTACATATTTGTATAACACCAACCAAAGTATATGTGCAATTGCTAGAATAGCATTCACTATCACTGTTTTGGAATACAAATGGAAGATATGGACAAAGAGAGAGAACTGACATCTGAGAGTCACATCAGCAACTCCAATTACAGCTCAGGGTCTCATTTCCTAATCAGATCTCTAATGAAGACTAATGTGCAACCTCTTTGTCTGTCTGTCTGTCTGTCTGTCTGTCTGTCTGTCTGTCTGTCTGTCTGTCTGTCTGTCTGTCTGTCTGTCTGTCTGTCTGTCTGTCTGTCTGTCTGTCTGTCTGTCTGTCTGTCTGTCTGTCTGTCTGTCTGTCTGTCTGTCTGTCTGTCTGTCTGTCTGTCTGTCTGTCTGTGTGTGTGTGTGTGTGTGTGTGTGTGTGTGTGTGTGTGTGTGTGTGCTACATTCTGTTTAAATTGTCAGCTATGGGCACAGTATCTTTGCAACATTGTCAACACTAATATGCTGCTGTTATAAAAGTCGGGGACTGTAATACATGCATGGCTATGCATGGCTATACCTTCAGCTGTGAAGCACTCTTAACTACCTAACAAGAACTGTACATATCAACAGACCATCTGTTTGAATGAGGTTTGACTGCCAACAGCTATACCCTCAACACACAGTCACTTAAAAAAATGAAATGATTTGCATTTATGTCAACCCGTACTGCATAGCATGATAATGATGTGGTTAGGGCGCAGGGAGTGAAGATTGACTGGTTATTAGGGAATCGTTCCAGGAGTTTGCGATTCTGAAATTAGATTTTATTGGGGGAAAAATCAGCAATTCCCTGCATTATATGCAAAGGTTTGCAAATTTGACCAATCACCACACGGTTACTACCTCACTTTTAATACGTAAAGTTGTTAAATCAATAAATCAACACACCTTTACCCCTGTCAGCACAAGTTCCAAGACAAATTTGACAAAATAATCACACATTTTCATGCAAAATGTCAAATTGCCACAGCTAAATCAGAAAACAGAAAAAACAGCAGAATCCTGAAGCGACTGATTAGGTTGCTGCAGACTATCCATATGATGTGTGTCTCAGTAATGACTTTATGGACATGGTCTAGTGAAGAGGGCAGGCCGACGTCGAAGAACTGATGTCTCCCCAACCTGTACACACACACACACACACACACACACACACACACACACACACACACACACACACACACACACACACACACACACACACACACACACACACACACACACACACACACACACACACACACACACACACACACACAGCAATTTCCCAGCACCAGGGACACTTGACAGCCACTTGCTTTCCTATTAGAAGAAATTCTATCCGTACCAAACTTGAAATTGTATTTTCAGCCACTGATATTAGTTTTGCCACGATTCCTCCGCCCCCTGGCGGAGTATAGAGAGAAATATGGTGTCTCCTATTGCTTTGGAAGAGGTGGTCTTCACTGATATATCCCTTAAACAATGGAAACTACGCTTTGGTCCTATTATTGCTCACACAGTCTCTATTTGGTGCAAAATTGAAAAACAATGTAGCTGGGAATGAAAATTGCATGCTCATACTTCAATATTTCCCAATAAAGCCTTGCGGTCTGGAGGGCCGGCCTTTTGCATCCCTCCAATAGTCTAAACGTGGAATCCGTACCCTTACCGATATCATGGACAGTAATGGTTTGAGAACATTCCAAGATTTGAAAGATACATACACATGACCAGGCAACTCCTTTTTCTATATTTACAAGATAGGTCAGCTATACTGGCCTGTGGAATCTCTTGGGAAACCCAATTACTGTCAGGGTTGTGTGCAGAGAAGTAGCGGAGTCAAGCGCAGGACACAGGTGTTGAGCGAAACCACAGCGTTTACTCAAACAATACAGCAAAATTCCTCAAAATGGAATAATAACAAAACACACACGTATTAACATAAACCACTAACGCAACAAACAATCACGGACAAAACAGAAATGAATGCCAGAGGGTTAAATAGGGAACATGATAGGGGAATTGAAACCAGGTGTGTAAATTACAGACAAAACAAAACGAAACTGAAAAATGGATCGATGGCGACTAGAAAGCCGGTGACGTCGACCGCCGAACACCACCCGAACAAGGAGAAGGGCCGACTTCGGCGGAAGTCGTGACAATTACTGAACCAACCAATGATGGGATTCATAAATGAATTATCTGGGTTCCCAAAAGGACTGATATCTTTAATATATAAACTTTTGGAAAGCTCATATTCTGAGGTAGCCATTAAAAAAATATGGTCCACAGATCTAAGTGAATCTGAACAACCCTGGAGCAGAATATCAACAAATATGACCTTGGCATCCCATAATCCGAATCGTCAGCGTGTACATTTGACATTTGTTCACAGACTGTATTTAACACCAAGGAAAAGTTTTAGGATGAAATTGGCCCTAACTCCAAACTGTTCCCTGTGTCTGCTAAATCAGGCACATTTATTCATATTATGTGGGAGTGGCCTGCAGTTAAATGCTTCTTGACAAAGTTATACAATTAATTTTGAGTGCATGAATGTAAATACTCAATGCATCTATTACGTTACTTAATGATCAGAGACGATTACTGCTGGCAGGCAGCACTGCGGCAAAAAAGATTTTGGCTCTTAGATAGCAATCACCTCGCTCTCTCCCAATTCGCCAGTGGATACAGTTACTAATAGAAGGTATAACGTTTGGGGCCTCCCTAGTGGCACAGCGGTCTAAGGCACTGCATCACAGTCTTAGAGGCATTACTACAGACCTGTGTTCATTCCCGGGCTGTGGCACAACCGACCGTGGCTGGGAGACCCATAGGAAGGTGCACAGTCGTCCAGGTTAGGGGAGGGTTTGGCTAAGGGGGCTTTACTTGGCTCATCGTGCCCTAGCGACTCCTTGTGGTGGGCCGGGTGCCTGCAGCCCAGTAAAAAGGTGTTTCCTCTGACACATTGGTGCGGCTGGCTTCCGGGTTAAGCTGGATCATAATGATCAATAACTTTTTTCTGAATGTTTTAATTTTATTTTTGCCCCCCCCCCCTCCCAAATGATTTTTTTTTTTAAAGGATGCAAACATACAGTGCTCAAATACGTGCACATCCAAATAATCAAAGTACATGTACTGTACTGGCCAGTGTCGCCACTTTCTTTTCAAACCTTAATTACCGGTATACAGAAATAAATAAACAAAACCAATTCAATAGCACATATTTACGTACAATATCTGCAATTCCTGGTGGTTACTTATAAATAAATGATTTCGGAAAATATTAAAATAAAGTTCCTTCCTGGAAGAGAAACAACTCTGGGAGGGAGATTGGGTCTGTGACCTCATAATTCTGTCAGAACTAAGTGAGAAGGGATGGCGTCCCTACAGACACAGGAAGAGGGAAAATAATAACAATAATAGTACAGGGAGATAATAGGAAACACACACACACACACACACACACACACACACACACACACACACACACACACACACACACACACACACACACACACACACACACACACACACACACACACACACACACACACACACACACACACAGCCACAATCAGCTAACTGCGAGCAGATCCCTATAAACCCAGCTGGGTTAATAAAGTGTGTGATTAAAACTGCGATCAAAGCGCCATAAAAATGTATGACAGCGTTATCAGCCCTTAGAGGAACAGCCACATAGTTAACCACGTGAATCTAATCGAGAGGAGACAGTACAGTAGTGACAGGGTTACCATCAGACACGCACACAGCTCAGCTTAGCACAGCACAGCACACCACTGCACTGCAGGATGAATGAGAGATTGTCTAATCCAATGTCACAGTGCTCTCCCAGAGACAGATTCATAACACATGTGACAGGTATTGTACAGCCCTTCCTTTGACTGACTGACTTACACACACACGGTGTAACTTCCGTGACACACACACACACACACACACACACACACACACACACACACACACACACACACACACACACACACACACACACACACACACACACACACACACACACACACACACACACACACAGAAACACCTTCCAGCTCCAGCTCCACAGACAGTTCAACCAGGTGAGGAATGCACTCAGGAATCAGCACCCTAGCTCGGAGCAATAGCAATCACACTGTCGGAATATCAAACCCAACCAAGCATGTCTACCATATCGACCTTCATTACACTACCTGCAGCGCCCGTTCAACAGCTGAGCCATGCGTCTCTAGATAAATATAAACAATTCCCACTGATGATGCATCGCTTTGACAGTGAGGGGTATACATGTAGCTACAGTGGGGTCTGAAATGATTGACACCCTTGATAAAGATGAGTAATAATGACTGCATTAATAATGATTGCATTTTTGGGGGGTGGCAGGTAGCCTAGTGGTTAGAGCGTTGGGCCAGTAACTGAAAGATTGTTGGATTGGATCCCTGAGCTGACAAGGTAAAAATCTGCCCCTGAACAAGGCAGTTAACCCACTGTTCCCCTGTGTAGGCCGTCATTGTAAATAAAAAATGTGTTCTTAACTGGCTTGCCTAGTTAAATAAAAAATGAATGTGAATGATTATGGTTAATCCTGAATTAATAGTGAATAATGATGAGTGAGAAAGTTACAGAGGGTCAAAGATCATACCTCAAAGATATGCTAACGTCCTCTGTTATTGGTAATGGTGAGAGGTTAGCATGTTTAGGGGGTACGATCTTTGTCACTCAACATTTTTCCCGATTCATTCAGGATTTTCCATAATCATAGAAACATATTCTATTCTTATTTATAATAAAGGTGATTCCAAAATGACACAACACATAATTTACCATTCAATTCTATTGGGCACAAAATAATCTGAAACACAACCAAAACAAACTAAAAATGCATCAACAAATCTGTAGTCACAAACTTAATGTAGTTATTGCGTGCTAGGAATATGGGACCAAATACTAAACTTTTGACTAATTTATTTATAAGAATTTTTAGGGGTGTCAATCATTTTTACCCCTACCTTATTGAGAAAAAATGTTTTAGTTGTAGGGCTAGGTGTCCCGCTAACTTCCGGTGGAACTGGAGGGCGCGCAATTCAAATAAATAATCATAAAAATGATGGATATTAAACATTTAGGTACATATAAGTGTCTTATATCAGTTGAAAGCTTAAATTGTTGTTAATCTAACTGCACTGTCCGATTTACAGTAGCTATTAGAGTGAAAGCATGCCATGCGATTGTTTGAGGACGGCGCCCCACATCAAAATATTTTTCCACCGGCACAGGTTTCATAAATTCACAAATAGCGATTAAATATTAACTTACTTTTTGAAAATCTTCCTCTGATTTGTCATCCAAAGGGTCCCAGCTATAAGATGTAGTGTCGTTTTGTTAGATAAAATCTTTCTTTATATCCCAAAAAGTCAGTTTAGTTGGCGCCATCGATTTGAGTAATCCACTCATTCAACATGCAGAGAAAGGAATCGGAAAATCTACCTCTAAACTTTGGTTCAACAAGTCAAAATAGGTTTCTATTTACTCCTCAGATACCCTAAAATGTAATCAAACTATAATATTTCTTACGGAAAGAAGTATGTTCAATAGGAAACCGATTTTAGCAGGTGCATTCTGTCTTCATGGCGCTCGCAAACAAGAATTTCCAAGACTGTGTCCCTGTACTAAAACTGATATTTCTTATTCGTTTTTGAAGTTACAAGCCTGAAACCTTGAACATAGACTGCTGACACCCTTTGGAAGCCATAGGAATTGCAACCAGGGAGCAAATTTTCAGTATGCCCTTATATTTTCCATTGTAAGAGCATTGTCTTTCAAAATAAAATAAAATTCAGGTTGGTTTTTCTTTGGATTTTCTCCTACCATATCTATTGTGTTCTCCTACATTATTTTAACATTTCTACAAACTAAAAAGTGGATTCTTTCCAATGGTACCAATTATATGCATATCCTGGCTTCAGGGCCTGAGCAATAGGCAGTTTACTTTGGGCACGTCATTCAGGCGGAAATTGAGAAGAAAGGGGCCTAGCCCTAAGAAGTTCTCTTTCTCTGAACAATTGTATTAGTATAAAATAATAAAATGTCCCAATTTTTTTGAGAATATAGCTCAGTGTTGTAATTATTTATTTTATACAGTCATTATTGCTTATCTTTCTCAAGGGTGTCAATCATTCCAGACCCCGCTGTATAATGCTGTATTTATTCCCATTATGCCTATAGTGTGTGGATTTGTAGCCTCAAGCACTTTTAATAGCTGAGTCATTCCGCCAATTCGGTGCCTTTTAAGATGTGTAACTTAATAGGTTGACAAAAACGTTTTAACATTCTTTCATAAAGAGCACATGTTCAACTTGATAAAAAACAAGTTTTCCCATCTCAAGAGGTTTTAACCTTTTACTACAGTGGGCTAAATCAGGGTCACACAGTGTTTCTTGGTCGTTATGGTTATGGGCTTTAAAAAAATAAGACACCTGTACTATTACACTTTATATACATCACAGAAGACTGAAATATAACAAAACCATTTGACATAGGAACACCGGATTTTCGCCGGATTTAAAAAAAAATAATATTTATTCATTATTCATTATGAAAAATATAACATTCCACCCATGAGGCCAATAGGTCATTTGACTACAGGAAAGGGCTACATTAAAAAAAATACAATAGTAAGTGCCTATTAAGTGCCAAATAAAGTAACAGGGTTGACAATTTAATCTTAAATCAGCCATAAATCTCATTGTGACCGAGGGAATGGAAGCTTGTTGTGTGCAACAGGGAGGAGAAAATTGAATGCAAGCTTCAAATTTCAACATTTAATTGTTAAAACGTTTCTAGCCTGTCTATCTATGGGTAACAGTGTTGACATGTTATGCTAGACCACTCAGTGTTCCACCACAAAACACCAGAAAATGGGCCAAAAAGAGTAGAACAAGCCCACCTGCTTTTACGCTATGATTCGTCTGTTAGATGTTCAATGTTTTGGGGGAAGAAATCACCTTTATAATAAAGCATTTCATGCATCCATGTAGACCAACAATAAAATACCATTCCTAATGTGATGAGTAACCTAAGCATAGGACAAGATTCGGTAACAATATCACTCCAGCCTAAGTTAATTTAACTTATGGCTGTTTACAAAAAAAAGCCTGTGCACATTTCTTTGTATTGCATACTTACAACAGTTTAGAATGGCAACCCAATAGAAAACACAAGTGGGAGACTATTGCCAGCACTTCTCCAGATCACCTGATATCTACCACAAAGGGAAGAGAAAAAAAGAGGGAGGGCGAGAGAGACCCAACTAACTCAAACTCAACTGTCTATCGTACAGTAGAGCGTCTGACTCAAAACTCCCACAACTCAATAGATAAGAGCATACAGTGCCTTCAGAAAGTATTCATACCCCTTGACTTATTCCACACGTTGTTGTGTTACAGGCTTGAATTCAAAATGGATTACATTTTCTTCTCTCACCCATATACACACAATATACCATAATGACAAAGTGAAAACATGTTTTTACGAATCTTTGAAAAATGTATTGAAAATGAAATACAGAAATATCTCACTTGCAAAAGTATTCACACCCCCGAGTCAATACTTTGTAGAAGTACCTTTGGCAGCGAGTCTTTCTGGGTAAGTCTCTAAGAGCTTTCCACAGCTGTATTGTGCAAGAAAACACAGGTTAGAAAGCAAATGGCTCCTGCTGAAAAGAGAAGACTTTAATCTGTCTGCTGTAGGCTACCAAAATATTTGATCAACTTCCAACTAGGCCTATTGAGCGAACACTGTTTTACAAAGTAAAACAAGAAAAAGGTAGGCTTTTGGCACGAGCACATCAGTCGTCGGCCATCGGCGGTGAGTGAGCTGCGCATCATTGGGTGAGTCAGTGAAACTGGAAATATTTTTTTAGGACTATAATTTCCTCCTCATATTGTACAATACACTGAGTATACAAGACGTTAGCTCTTTCCATGACTTAGACTGACCAGGTGAATCCAGGTGAAAGCTATGATCCTTTATTGATGTCACTTGTAAAGTCTGCTTCAATCAGTGTAGATGAAGGGGAGGAGACAGGATAAAGAAGGATTTTTAAGCCTTGTGACAATTGAGACAAGGATTGTGTATGTGTGCCATTCAGAGGGTGCAGATTTAATTGCCTTTGAACCGGGTATGCAAGTAGGTGCCAGGTGCACCAGATTGAGTGTGTCAAGAATGGTCCACCACCCAAAGGACATCCAGCCAACTTGACAACTGCGGGAAGCATTGGAGTCAACATGAGCCAGCATCCCTGTGGGACGCTTTCGATACCTTGTAAAGTCCACGCCCCGACGAATTGAGACTTTTCTGAGGTGCAAATGTTTTGCGGTCGTTTTATTTGATCTCAGATTCTCAGTTTGTCAGTGTCAAAGTAGCCTGTCATTTCTATCATTTGCGATGATATGCATGCAATGCTTGATTATAAAAATAAATCAAATATCTCAAGCGTTCCGGTACCTCAGAGCTCCGCAGGTCACTTTTGGTTCCAGTACCTCCTGGTTTACAAATTAAAGCACTGAACACAGGTTGTCTTGACTCTAGTTAACCACCAGCCAGCCATATATCCTGAGTTATAAGATGATGAATATTAGGCTATATTAGGAAGTTATTATTTAAGAGCATTGAAGATAAATCACAATCAATAGAAAAATGATCGCGCCTGCTAGCTATCAGATTTATATCAATCATTGCCATCAATAATCAGCTGATAGCCTACCCTCTTTTCCCAATGTCAATCATGTCTTTAGGAGGCACTGTAACTGGCTTGCTTTCAACTTCTGATGAGTGAGTGTGTTGTTGCAGATATAAATAGGCTTATGCAAAAAAGAAGAAAAAAATGTGTCATTGTGGGTTTTTGAGAACCTGCCCCCTGAAAGGTCTGCGCATGGCCCTGTTATCAGACCACATGTTCTGATGTTTTGTTGTGTTTTATTAATTTATCTCCCGGCTTGTTTATTTCTCTTCCAGGAAATTGAAGTGTGTGGCTAGGCACAGTTTTGATCCCTTGCTTCTGGCATATCCCAAGAAGGGTCACAGAATCTTGCAATCAATTCGAAGAAAAATACCCTGAAGATAATTGACTTGACAGAGACCATACAGCACTCTCATAGTCTCACTCCTATCTGCGCTCTCTCTTTCCCTCTCTCGCTCTCCTCCTAACTGTGCTCTCTTTCCACCTCCCTCCCTCTGTCATTCCCAGGTGAGCAGGTAGTAATTCAGGATAGTGATATGCAGATGGTCAGTGTAACAGCTCCAGACATTCAATTATTTCTGATTGTTCCTTTTGTTCTTTCATTAAAACATCCCATTTCAGCTGCACAACACTGGCATGAGGACAGACGGAGGAGTCCCTGAGGAAACTACCAATCCTGACACGTAGAGCCCTTTTATACATCACTCGGCTACACATGCCTCTCCCCAATGTCAATATGCCTTGTCTATTGCTGTTCTGGTCAGTGATATTTGTCTTATTTCACTGTAGAGCCACCAAGACCTGCCCAATATGCCTTAGATAGCTCTTTTGTTCCACCCTCCACACATGCAGGGACCTCACCTGGCTTAACTGGTGCCTCTAGAGACAAAACCTCTCTCATTGTCACTCAATGTCTAGGTTTACCTCCACTGTACTCACATCCTACCATACCCTTGTCTGTACATTATGCCTGAAATCTATTCTTCACGCTCAGAAATCTGCTCCTTTTAGTCTCTGTTCCGAACGCACTAGACGACCAGTTCTTATAGCTTTTAGCCATACCCTTATCCTACTCCTACTCTGTTCCTCTGGTGATGTAGTGGTTAACCCAGGCATTGCAGACCCCAGCACCATTCCCATTCCCCAGGTGCTCTCATTTGTTGACTTCTGTAACAGGAAAAGCCTTGGTTTCATGCATGTTAACATTATAAGCCTCCTCCCTAAGTTTGTTTTACTCACTGCTTTAGCACACTCCGCCAACCCTGATGTCCTAGCCGTGTCTGAATCCTGGCTTAGGAAGGCCACCAAAAATCCAGGAATTTCCATCCCCAACTACAACATTTTTCGACAAGATAGAACTGCCAAAAGGGGCGGAGTTGCAATCTACTGAGTTCTGTCTTACTATCCAGGTCTGTGCCCAAACAATTCAAGCTTCTACTTTTAAAAATCCACCTTTTCTCTCACCGCTGCCACTTGTTATAGACCCCCCTCAGCCCCCAGCTGTGCCCTGGACACCATATGTGAATTGATTGCCCGCCATCTATCTTCAGAGTTTGTACTGTTAAGTGACCTAAGCTGGGATATGCTTAACACCCCGGCCGTCCTAAAATCTAAGCTAGATGCCCTCAATCTCACACAAATTATCAATGAACCTACCAGGTACAACCCCAAATCCGTAAACACAGGCACCCTCATAGATATCATCCTACCCAAACCTGCCCTCCAAATACACCTCTGCTGTCTTCAACCAGGATCTCAGCGATTGCCTGCATTCGTAATGGGTCCACGATCAAACGACCACCCCTCATCACTGTCAAACACTCCCTAAAACACTTCCATAAGCAGGCCTTTCTAATCGACCTGGCCGGGGTAATCCTGGAAGGATATTGACCTCATCCCGTCAGTAGAGGATGCCTGGTTGCTCTTTAAAAGTGCTTTCCTCACCATCTTAAATAAGCATGCTCCATTCAAAAAATGTTGAACTAGAACATATATAGCCCTTGGTTCACCCCAGACTTGACTGCCCTTGACCAGCACAAAAACATCCTGTGGCGTTCTGCATTAGCATCGAATAGCCCCCGCGATATGCAACTTTTCAGGCAATTCAGGAACCAATAAACACAGTCAGTTGGGAAAGTTAAAGCTAGCTTTTTCAAACAGAAATTTGCATCCTGTAGCACTAATTCCAAAAGGTTTTGGGATACTGTAAAGTCCATGGAGAATAAGAGCACCTCCTCCCAGCTGAGGCTAGGAAACACTGTCACCACCGATAAATCCATGATAATCGATAATATCAATAAGCATTTTTCTATGGCTTGCCATGTTTCCACCTGGCTACCCCTACCCCGGCCAACAGCTCTTCACCACCTGCAGCAACTTGCCCAATCCCCCCCCCCCCCCCCCGCTTCTCCTTCACCCAAATCCAGACAGCTCATGTTCTGAAAGAGCTGTATTATCGGGATCCCTACAATTCAGCTGGGCTAGACAATCTGGACCCTCTCTTTCTAAAACTATCCGCCGAAATTGTTGCAACCCCTATTACTAGCCTGTTGAACCTCTCTTTCGTATCGTCTGAGATCCCCAAAGATTGGAAAGAGGCCTCGGTCATCCCCCTCTTCAAAGGGGGAGACACTCTAGACCCAAACTGTTATAGACCTATATCCATCCTGCCCTGCCTTTCTAAAATTTTCGAAAGCCAAGTTAACAAACAGATCACCGATCATTTCGAATCTCACGTACCTTCTCCGCTATGCAATCTTGTTTCCGAGCTGGTCATAGGTGCACAGCCACGCTCAAGGTCCTAAACGATATCATAACCGCCATCGAAAAAATACAGTACTGTGCAGCCGTCTTCATTGACCTGGCCAAGGCTTTCGACTCTGTCAATCACCGCATTCTTATCGGCAGACTCAATAGCCTTGGTTTCTCAAATGACTGCCTCGCATGGTTCACCAACTACTTCTCAGATAGAGTTCAGTGTGTCAAATCGGTGGGCCTGTGGTCCGAACCTCTGGCAGTCTCTATGGGGTGCCACAAGGTTCAATTCTCGGGCCGACTCTTTTCTCTGTATATATCAATGATGTTGCTCTTGCTGCTGGTGAATCTCTGATCCACCTATACGCAGACAACACCATTCTGTATACAGTTGAAGTCGGAAGTTTACATACACCTTAGCCAAATACATTTAAACTCAGTTCTCACAATTCCTGACATTTAATCCTTGTAAAAATTCCCTGTCTTAGGTAAGTTAGGATCACCACTTTATTTTAAAAATGTGAAATGTCAGAATAATAGTAGAGAGAATGATTTATTTCAGCATTAATTTCTATCATCACATTCCCAGTAAGTCAGAAGTTTACATACACTCAATTAGTATTTGGTAGCATTGCCTTTAAATAGTTTAACTTGGGTTAAACATTTTGGGTAGCCTTCCACAAGCTTCCCACAATAAGTTGGGTGAATTTTGGCCCATTCCTCCTGACAGAGCTGGTGTAATTGAGTCAGGTTTGTATGCCTCCTTGCTCGGACATGCTTTTTCAGTTCTGCCCACAAATGTTCTATAGGATTGAGGTCAGGGCTTTGTGATGGCCACTCCAATACCTTGACTTTGTTGTCCTTAAGCCATTTTGCCACAACTTTGGAAGTATGCTTGGGGTCATTGTCCATTTGGCAGACCCATTTGCGACCAAGCTTTAACTTCCTAACTGATGTCTTGAGATGTTGCTTCAATATATCCACATACTTTTCCTTTCTCATGATGCCATCTATTTTGTGAAGTGCACCAGTCCCTCCTGCAACAAAGCACCCCCACAACATGATGCTGCCAGCCCCGTGCTTCACGGTTGGGATGGTGTTCTTCGGCTTGCAAGCCTCCCCCTTTATCCTCCAAACATAACGATGGACAATATGGCCAAACAGTTCTATTTTTGCTTCATCAGATCAGAGGACATTTCTCCAAAAGTACAAACTTTGTCGCCATGTGCAGTTGCAAACCGTAGTCTGGCTTTTTTATGACGGTTTGGAGCAGTGGCTTCTTCCTTGCTGAGCGGCATTTCAGGTTATGTCGATATAGGACTCATTTTACTGTGGATAAAGATACTTTTGTACCTGTGTCCTCCAGCAACTTCACAAGGTCCTTTGCTGTTGTTCTGGGATTGATTTGCACTTTTTGCACCAAAGTAGGTTCATCTCTAGGAGACAGAATGCGTCTCCTTCCTGAGCGGTACGACGGCTGCGTGGTACCATGGTGTTTACACTTGCGTACTATTGTTTGTACAGATGAACGTGGTACCTTCAGGCATTTGGAAATCGCTCCCAAGGATGAACCAGACTTGTGGAGGTCTACAATTTTTTTTCTGAGATCTTGGCAGATTTCTTTTGATTTTCCCATGATGTCAAGCAAAGAGGCATTGAATTTGAAGATAGGCCTTTGAATACATCCACAGGTACACCTCCAATTGACTCAAATTATGTCAATTAGCCTATTAGAACTTCTAAAGCCATGACATCATTTTCTGTAATTTTCCAAGCTGTTTAGAGGCACAGTCAACTTAGTGTATGTAAACTTCTGACCCACTGGATTTGTGATTCAGTGAATTATAAGTGAAATAATCTGTCTGTAAACAATTGTTGGAAAAATTACTTGTGTCATGCACAAAGAAGATGTCCCAACCGACTTGCCAAAACTATTGTTTGTTAACAAGAAATTTGTGGAGTGGTTGAAAAACGTGTTTTAATGACTCCAACTTAAGTGTATGTGAACTTTCGACTTCAACTGTACATCTGGTCCCTCTTTGGGCACTGTGTTAACGAACCTCCAAACGAGCTTCAATGCCATACAACACTCCTTCCGTGGCCTCCAACTGATTTTAAATGCTAGTAAAACTAAATGCATGCTCTTCAACCGATTGTTGCCCTCACCCGCTCGCCCGACTAGCATCACTACTCTGGACGGTTCTCACTTAGAATATGTGGACAACTACAAATACCTAGGTGTCTGGTTAGACTGTAAACTCTCCTTCCAGACTCACATTAAGCATCTCCAATCCAAAATTAAATCTAGAATCGGCTTCCTATTTCTCCATAAAGCCTCCTTCACTCATGCTGCCTAATATACCCTCGTAAAACTGACTATCCTATCGATCCTTGACTTTGGCGATGTCCTTTACAAAATAGCCTCCAACACTCTACTCAGTAAACTGGATGTAGTCTATCACAATGCCATACATTTTGTCACCAAATCCCCATATACTAGCCAGCACTGTGACCTGTATGGTCTCGTTGGCTGGCCCTCGCTACATATTCGTCGCCAAACCCACTGGCTCCAGGTCATCCATAAATCTTTGCTAGGTAAAGCCCCGCCTTATCTCAGCTCACTGGTCACCATAGCAACACCCACCTGTTGAACGTGCTCCAGCAGGTACTGGTCATCCCCAAAGCCAACACTTGCTTTGGCCGCCTTTCCTTCCAGTTCTCTTCTGCCAATGACGGGAACGAATTGCAAAAAGTACTGAAGCCTTATATCTTCCTCTCTAACTTTAAGCATCAGCTGTTAGAGCAGCTTACCAATAACTGTACCTGTACACAGCCAATCTGTAAATAGCACACCCAACTACCTCATCCCCATATTGTTATTTATCTTCTTGCTCTTTTGCACCCCAGTATCTCTACTTGCACATCATCATCTGCACATCTATCACGCCAGTGTTATTGCTAAATTGTAATTATTTGACCTCAATGGCCTATTTCTTGCCTTACCTCCCTACTCTTCTACATTTGCACACACTGTACATAGATTTTTCTATTGTGTTATTGACTGCACGTTTGTTTATGTGTAACTCTGTGTGGTTGTTTGTGTGGCACTGCTTTGCTTTATTTTGGCCAGGTCGCAGTTGTAAATGAGAACTTGTTCTCAACTGGCCTACCTGGTTAAATAAAAATAAAAAATCTCTCTCTTTCGGTCTGAGCTTCCTTTTCCAACCCGGGTTTATATCGGATCTACCTTTTTATTACCTGATCTCTCTTTAAATGTTTCTATCTTCTATCTGGTCTCTTTTTCCTATTTCTCTTGTTCACCTGGGATGTATTTACATTTACATTTAAGTCATTTAGCAGACACTCTTATCCAGAGCGACTTACAAATTGGTGCATTCACCTTATGATATCCAGTGGAACAACCACTTTACAATAGTGCATTTAAATCTTTTAAGGGGGGGGGGGGGGGGGGGGGTTAGAAGGATTACTTTATCCTATCCTAGGTATTCCTTAAAGAGGTGGGGTTTCAGGTGTCTCCGGAAGGTGGTGATTGACTCCGCTGACCTGGCGTCGTGAGGGAGTTTGTTCCACCATTGGGGTGCCAGAGCAGCGAACAGTCTTGACTAGGCTAAGCGGGAACTGTACTTCCTCAGAGAGAGCGGAGGAGCGGGGTGACGTGAGAGAACTTGGGAAGGTTGAACACCAGACGGGCTGCGGCGTTCTGGATGAGTTGTAGGGGTTTAATGGCACAGGCAGGGAGCCCAGCCAACAGCGAGTTGCAGTAATCCAGACGGGAGATGACAAGTGCCTGGATTAGGACCTGCGCCACTTCCTGTGTGAGGCAGGGTCGTACTCTGCGAATGTTGTAGAGCATGAACCTACAGGAACGGGTCACCGCCTTGATGTTAGTTGAGAACGACAGGGTGTTGTCCAGGATCACGCCAAGGTTCTTAGCACTCTGGGAGGAGGACACAATGGAGTTGTCAACCGTGATGGCGAGATCATGGAACGGGCAGTCCTTCCCCGGGAGGAAGAGCAGCTCCGTCTTGCCGAGGTTCAGCTTGAGGTGGTGATCCGTCATCCACACTGATATGTCTGCCAGACATGCAGAGATGCGATTCGCCACCTGGTTATCAGAAGGGGGAAAGGAGAAGATTAATTGTGTGTCGTCTGCATAGCAATGATAGGAGAGACCATGTGAGGATATGACAAGTGACTTGGTGTATAGCGAGAATAGGAGAGGGCCTAGAACAGAGCCCTGGGGGACACCAGTGGTGAGAGCACGTGGTGCGGAGACAGATTCTCGCCACGCCACCTGGTAGGAGCGACCTGTCAGGTAGGACGCAATCCAAGCGTGGGCCGCGCCGGAGATGCCCAACTCGGAGAGGGTGGAGAGGAGGATCTGATGGTTCACAGTATCAAAGGCAGCCGATAGGTCTAGAAGGATGAGAGCAGAGGAGAGAGAGTTAGCTTTAGCAGTGCGGAGCGCCTCCGTGACACAGAGAAGAGCAGTCTCAGTTGAATGACTAGTCTTGAAACCTGACTGATTTGGATCAAGAAGGTCATTCTGAGAGAGATAGCAGGAGAGCTGGCCAAGGACGGCACGTTCAAGAGTTTTGGAGAGAAAAGAAAGAAGGGATACTGGTCTGTAGTTGTTGACATCGGAGGGATCAAGTGTAGGTTTTTTCAGAAGGGGTGCAACTCTCGCTCTCTTGAAGACGGAAGGGACGTAGCCAGCGGTCAAGGATGAGTTGATGAGCGAGGTAAGGGAGAAGGTCTCCGGAAATGGTCTGGAGAAGAGAGGAGGGGATAGGGTCAAGCGGGCAGGTTGTTGGGCGGCCGGCCGTCACAAGACGCGAGATTTCATCTGGAGAAAGAGGGGAGAAAGAGGTCAAAGCACAGGGTAGGGCAGTGTGAGCAGAACCAGCGGTGTCGTTTGACTTAGCAAACGAGGATCGGATGTCGTCGACCTTCTTTTCAAAATGGTTGACGAAGTCATCCGCAGAGAGGGAGGGGGGGGGGAGGAGGATTCAGGAGGGAGGAGAAGGTGGCAAAGAGCTTCCTAGGGTTAGAGGCAGATGCTTGGAATTTAGAGTGGTAGAAAGTGGCTTTAGCAGCAGAGACAGAAGAGGAAAATGTAGAGAGGAGGGAGTGAAAGGATGCCAGGTCCGCAGGGAGGCGAGTTTTTCTCCATTTCCGCTCGGCTGCCCGGAGCCCTGTTCTGTGAGCTCGCAATGAGTCGTCGAGCCACGGAGCAGGAGGGGAGGACCGAGCCGGCCTGGAGGATAGGGGACATAGAGAGTCAAAGGATGCAGAAAGGGAGGAGAGGAGGGTTGAGGAGGCAGAATCAGGAGATAGGTTGGAGAAGGTTTGAGCAGAGGGAAGAGATGATAGGATGGAAGAGGAGAGAGTAGCGGGGGAGAGAGAGCGAAGGTTGGGACGGCGCGATACCATCCGAGTAGGGGCAGAGTGGGAAGTGTTGGATGAGAGCGAGAGGGAAAAGGATACAAGGTAGTGGTCGGAGACTTGGAGGGGAGTTGCAATGAGATTAGTGGAAGAACAGCATCTAGTAAAGATGAGGTCAAGCGTATTGCCTGCCTTGTGAGTAGGGGGGAAGGTGAGAGGGTGAGGTCAAAAGAGGAGAGGAGTGGAAAGAAGGAGGCAGAGAGGAATGAGTCAAAGGTAGACGTGGGGAGGTTAAAGTCACCCAGAACTGTGAGAGGTGAGCCATCCTCAGGAAAGGAACTTATCAAGGCGTCAAGCTCATTGATGAACTCTCCAAGGGAACCTGGAGGGCGATAAATGATAAGGATGTTAACCTCTAACGCCTCACAAACCCGGATCCGGGATCCCCCCCATCACAAAAGCTGACTAGCATAGCCTAGCCTAAAGTTACAGGGATATCATAAAATAAAATGTTCATGAAATCACAAGTCCAAGACACCAAATGAAAGATACAGATCTTGTGATTCAAGCCATCATCTCTGATTTGTAAAATGTTTTACAGGGAAGACACAATATGTAAATCTATTAGCTAACCACGTTAGCAAAAGACACCATTTTTCTTTGTCCACCATTTTTTCTCTCCACCAGTAGCTATCACCAATTCGGCCAAATAAAGATATTGATAGCCACTAACCAAGAAAAAACCTCATCAGATGACAGTCTGATAACATATTTATTGTATAGGATAGG